>NC_077228.1:450735176-450960176 GCF_027887165.1 Monodelphis domestica
TTTAAAAACACAGATTTGAGACCTTCAACATTAACAAGCCACTTCTCCCACCCCTTTTATATGAAGGTCAAAGCTGTAGTCTGGAATGCTTTGTAAAAATACAGAAACAGAATAGTACTTACTAACAGTGACCCAAAGAGTTCAGTGAAGACTTGGTTGAAGAAGGAAAACATGTCATGTAAGTTGGAAGTTACAGTTTTGGTCAAGGAAAAAGAGTCTCACTCTTTCAGCATTAAAAGTCTTACTCCTTCATCAAGAATTTCACGCCTTCATTCCAGCCATCTTTCAAGTAAATTTCTGCAAACACTTATTCAAATTCTTCTCTTTGATCACCCTGAGAGTAAGTGGAAGAGCTGAGGGAATTTCCTCAGCAAGTTTGTTGTGGCCTGGTACTGATATCACTTTCAGAGAATGATTAAATCAAATACCTCAAGGTCATTCACCTAATATAGGAACTGCTATTTCTGTTGGATGGCAGGTTCAATGAGATTTGCCACCTGTTATATGCTACCAGTCTAACTCCCTCAAGAGGAACTGGGCCCAGGGTCAGTGGTACTCCAACAAACAATGGTGAAGGGAAGGGGAAACTGACCAGGAAAGCAGGAAGATGGCTAGGTTATCCCTCTTTGAAATCTTCCTGATTTGCAGAAGTTTCTGATCCTTTCCTTTTGTTTTACTGGTTGGGCTTGAAATGATGCTATTGAATAAACAATTGCCAAATATTATTATTTAGCACTTATAAAACAATTCTGAAGGCTTTTATTTTTAACATTGTTTGCTTGATTTAGACTCAAAGGATTTGAATTTGTTTCCTGTCATTTGGTTCTATAGAACCTTTGGTAAAACCATTCTTTTACCCTTGTATTTTATTTATTTATTTTTTTACTGAAACCCTTACCTTCCATCTTGGAATCAATACTGTGTATTAGCTCCAAGGCAGAAGAGCGCAGTAAGGGCTAGGCAATGGGGGTTAAGAAGTGTCTGAGGCTAGATTTGAACCTAGGACCTCCTATCTCTAGGCCTGACTCTCAATCCACTGAGCCACCCAGCTGTTCCCCCCCCCCCCTTTACCCTTTTAGATAATAGTTTCTGTAAAATGATTTGGGAGAGGAGTAAATCAGATGAGATGACCTTTAGGATCCTTTTCTGAACTGTTTGTGATCTCTACACATTTCAATGAAGACATATGAAACAAAATTCAAGTGATTTGACCTAAGTCATGTAATCAATTAGTCAAAAAACCACAAATGCAATTTATTATTCCTTATTTTCAGGTTGTGGGTAGCTAGGTAGCACAATGAAGAGAGGGCTGGGCTTGAGTCAGGAAAACCCGAGTGCAAATCTGACCTCAGACACCAGCTTCATGACCATAGACAAGTTATTTAACCCTGTTTGTCTCAGCTCCATCATCTGTAAAATGAGCTACAGAAGGAAATGACAAACTGCTCTAGTATCTTCATCAAGAAAATTCCAAATTGGGTCACAAAGAGTAGGACACAATGGAAAAGACTAAAGGACATATGCAGATTATTCCTTTAACACCCACTAACCCAGGCTCCCTTATATGGCCTTTGGCTATTTAAAATTCTAACTCACTCATAATATTCCTCATAAAAATTTGTAGTAATACAAGACAAAAACTTTAGTATTCATATTTTCCATTAATTTTTGAAGAGAATTAGTTTACCAGTTAAATGACTTTACTCTAATGATGTTCATAATATAATGTAGTGTTGTCACCAATTTAAGGTTTAAACCATATCTGCTAAGACTTTCTTGACAATCTTTTCAAATAACTATATACTGACCTCTAAGAATCTAGGGAGAAAAAGCATAAAAAATAATAGCAATGCAGTTAAGAGGACACCCACTCACCATGCTCAGACATACTTCTGGGATCCAGTAATTTACCTGTCTGGTTCATTAAGTAACAGGGTTAAAAGCACATTCAACCTGTCCTCCATGGAGTGAGCATCTTTGTCCATGCCTGCTAAAATCTCTCTCCCTTTCCAATCTTTTCCTCTCCTCCCCCAATTATTATTACTACCCTTCCACTGACTGAGAAAAGTAATAAATGTATCCACCTTGCATTGCTGAGATAATCTTGGTCACAACAGCAACAACAAAAAGATATTAGATATTTTTATTGAAGAAAATTAGCTGGTCAAAATCTCCTATTTGTTGCTGTTGGGAAATCTAGAGGCCTGCGAGGGAAAATAGATTTGCTAGTTAAATCACGATTTAGTCAGACATTGACTGACTGCTTCATCTTGTTTTAAGATGCCATCCAGGGAATGGAATAGCAGCAGACTTCTCCCTGCTTAAGTTTCCTAGAAGGATCTAGGCATCCACAGTGAATGTTGAGGGTGGTGCTAGAATGTTTAGTGAAGGTAGAAAACTGTGAAGAGGTTCTTGACTAATTTGGCTGGCTTGGATGGTAATGCTACTAGATGTTAAATTCGATAAGACAGGATATTTATTAATAAATTTTAATTTTCTTTATTTTCCCTCCTAAAAAGGCAGCCTGGTATAGTTGATAGAGGGCTAAGTTTGAATAGAAAGTATAGTTTTAGATTCTACTTTTGACACTTATTAGATGTGTTACTTAAGGTAAATCACCTTCCCTCGAGGTGCCTTAAATAACTTCTGGGGTCTTGTCAACTGAGTAATAGCTAACTGGAATCTGAGTAGCATCATTACATGGAAGGAATTCCCATTCTAGGAGTTCCCCAAGGAGATGAAATAATGACAATCCTTTAAGAATTGTGTCCTCCTTAGTGATCTGTAAATACTTTCAAAATGTTTGCTGGTTGTGTATATAAATGTTGACAGTCAATTTGATGATTTCAAAGCACAGAACTGTTATGTAATCGACTAAGGCATGAGAATTACCCTTTGCAAATTAAAAAAAATGAGTCTGACAGATTTATTTCAGCTTCTCTAATTGGTAATCTATTTAAAAAGCTTGAATAAAGTTTTCTTGTTAAACAAAAACTGCTGGGACAATTGGAAAACAGTAGGGCAGAAGCTAGGTATAGAACATATCTCACACCCTATAACAAGATATCCTCAAAATGGATATATGATGTAGATATAAAAAGTGATACCATAACTAAATTAGGGGAATATAGAATAGTTTACCTGGAAGATCTTTGGAGAAGGGAAGAATTTATGATCAAACACGAGATGGAGAGTAATATAAGATATAAAATAAATAATTTTGATTATATTAAATTTAAAAAAAAACTTGTACAAACAAAACTAATGTAACAAAGATTAGAATTTTTTATAAATTTTTTATAACAATTATCTCTGATAAAGGTATAATTTCTTAAATTTTAGAGGAATAAGTCAAATTAATAAGAATACAAGCCATTCTCCAATTGACAAATGGTCAAAGGTTATGTGACAGAGGGTTTGTACCAGGCTAACGAGTTTGTGGATCTGCTCACCTCGATGAGGGAGGGGTCCCAGGAGGTCTGGAATGTTGAGAAGACAGAAGATTCTGACTGAGATTTCAGTTGGATAGCTCTTTCAACTTTGAGAAGCCTAGGAGGAGAGGTCTGGCCAAGCCTTTCTCCTGGGATATACCCATCTTTTTCATCTCCTGGTGACTTGAAATTCTAATTCCCAACTGAAGGAACATCTGAAGAAGACATTTGAGCCACTGTAAAACTTTACCTCACAGCTTCTGGTGCCCTGAGTCTGAACTGTGGCCAGGGGCTAGAGAGACCAGGGCCAGCCAACCTGACTATCTCTCAGGGGGCTCAGGCTGAAAGGCCTGAGTTCCCCAAAACTCAAGGAGGAAAGGAAAGGTGCAGTTAGAGAAAGGACCGTCTTCCCCATTTTCCTCACCCATTCTTTCCCTGCCAACCATTTTCTTTATGTTACCTTAGTTGACTTAATTTATATTAAAGTGGTTATCCTTTCCCAAATTTGAATCAAACTTGAAGTCAGAGAGACATCTTGCTGAGAAGAAACCTTTTAGGCTCTAGTAGTGGAGGGGGACAAGAGCCAATATGTGAGAGCAGTCAAAGTTGAGGAGCGAAGGTTGAAGGAGAAAATGAATCGAAATCCACTTTTCTCTCTCTGAGTCAACCTTAAACCATCAGCTGTCTCTCCTGGATCCTTCCTGTTTTCTATTTTCCACCAACAAACCCCTCCATTACAGTTATGAACAAGTAATTTTCAGATGAAGAAATCAAAGCCATAGATAATCATAGAGGAAAAAGTTCTAAATCATTCTTAATTAGAGAAATGCAAATTAAAACAATGCTGAGGTACCACCTCACACCTATCAGATTGACTAATATGGCAGTAAAGGAAAGTGATAAATGTTGGAGGGGAAGTGGCAAAATTAGGGTACTAATGCATTGTTGGTGGACTTGTGAACTAATCCAACCATTTTAGAGGGCAATTTAGAACTATGCCCAAAGGGCTATAAAATTATGCATAACCTTTGATCCAGTAATACCACTACTGAAGAGATAGCAAAAAAGAGGAAAGGATCTACTCGTACAAAAATATTTACAGCAGCTCTTTTTGTAGTGGCAAAGAATTGGAAATTGAGAGGATGGTCATCATTTGGGGAATGGCTGAACAAATTGTGGTACATGTTGGTAATAGAATGCTATTGTGCTATAAGAAATGATAAGCAAGATGATTTTGGAAAAAGCTGGAAAGATCTGCAGGAACTGATGCAGAGTGAAATAGGCAGAACTGGGAGATCATTGTTTTTAATAATAGCAATATTGGATGATGAGTATCTGTGAAAACCTGGCTACTCTCAGCAATGCACTGATCTGGAACAATCCTGAAAGGCTTGTGATGAGAATGTTATCCACCTCCAGAGAAAGAAAGGAGTTGTCCTTCAATATCAGTGTATTATGATTTTATTTTGGGATTTGTGCTATGTATAACTTGGCTCTTACAACAAGGACCAAATTTGGAAGTGTTTTGCATGACAATATTAGTGGTGAGTTTCAGCTTTTCCATCTTTCCCCTTTCTGCTTGCCTTTTTCTCCTCATACCCATGCATTTAGATTACCAATACTCCCTTTTGCCTTTAAAATAGCATTTGGTCTATTATTTACATTTGAAAGGAATCATGTTGATACCAATATATTCCTTCTCATTATATGGCATTTTCTTTTTATAATTAATATTACATGAAGCAAGCAATTGAGTGAAATATTTTTTGGACCTGGACACTTTCTCTTTTTAACTCTAGGGGTAAATCTAATTTATGAAGCCCATTGATTGATTAAGGGGGATGAGATAGAAAGAACTTCTGGGTGCCTAGTCATTCCTTTCCTTCCTTGTCACAAAAAGATCATCTCAGATCATGAGCATTCAGAATTCACTTTTACAGTATTTTCCTTCTGCTTCTTTGTTATGACAACCATTGTTCATCTCTAATAGTATCGCTACTAAAGCAAATGGAATAGGCAGTGAGAAGCAAGAAGTAACAGTTGTTCAATAGCCCCCAAGACAGAGGGAAACATAGGTGAATTCTTGAAGGAAGAGGGACCCAATAAATACTTTAACCCTAGGATAAAGGGAGTTGGAGGGGGAGAAAGAAAGGAGTAAGGGAATTCAATCTTTGGGAATTTGGAGGGTTTTGTTTGCAGGAATGTCAGAGTTCATTTATTCATTTCAATTTAGCAAATGTTTAACAAGGACCCAATATATTTATTCATGGTTATGTAATCTAGATGCCAACAATGATAACTGCAAGGATGATAAGAGATTGTCACACCAAGCTACACAGCTTGTAGATATTGGAGAACAAAGAAGGAAGGAGTAAAAATGTGAAAAAATAGTAAATCTGTTTGAAAGCAACTTTAAACAAAATCACAGATTCTGTTGAAATCCTACCTAATACCAAGATAGTGGCACACAGGCTGAGAAGCTGAACTCTTCCAATATTCTCCTCCAAACAACTTTAAAATTAAGGAGATCCTCATCCACAGAGTAATGGCTAAGCAAGTTGTGGCATATGATTGTGATGGAATACTATCGTGCTCTAAGAATTGGCAGTTAGGATACTTTCCAATTGTTAAGAGCTATAAAAATTGATAGAGGCATGGGAGTTCAAAAAAACAAGGTAAAACAAATATCAACTGATGAAAAGTTAAGTGAGAAGAACCGGGATCATTGTGCACAGTGTGTTATAATGATGATCAACTGTGAAAGACTTGACTATTATTATCAATATAATGATCCAAGACACTTCCAAATGACTCATGATGAAGAACTGTTATCAACTTTCCATAGGGAAATTATGAACTCTGAGAAGAAAGCAAAGCATATTTTCTTTTTTTTTTGCTTTATTTTTGACAAGGCTGATATGAAAATATATTTTGCATGATTTCATATATATAGTTGATATTGTCTTGCTTGCCTTCTCAGAAGATGGGGAAGGAGAAGGAGAGAGAGAATTTGGAGCTCAAAATTTAAAAAGAAAACAATGATAAAAATAAATAATGATTAGATTTTTAAAAAAGACAGAGGAAAGAGAAAAGAGAAGCAGCAGCAACAACAATAATAATCATGCCTAATTAGGATTTTAATAACATACAGAGAGTGACTGAACCACCCCATCCACTAGTTCTTTCAGTATTCTAAGAGGTAATTTCTATGGGATTAGTGACAACTTAAATTTATTAAGGTATTTGCTTACCATGTCTTCTAATCTTTGATTTCAACTGATAATCATGTTTCTGCCATTTCTGTGAGTCATTTACCACTTGTACTTTATTATGGTGCAAAATAACTTATGCATTTCAGAAAATCAATCAGATTAGTTTATTTTGTAAGTTATTTTAAGTTATTATTTAATGGCAATGGTAAAGTCCAGACACATTTGTTCAGTCTTGCTAGTTCATTGCTCCTGCCATGTAGGCATTTGTTCAAAAGAAAAAAAAAGAAGAAAAAATTGAGATCTTGTTTGTAACCTGTTACAGCCTGAATAGCTTTTCAGAATCCATTAGACCAGAAGGAGTTAGTAGCACAAGATTGCTTGGCAGAATGAAGGCCAGAAAGAAGGAGGGAAGTGAGGCAATTATTTCTTTCTTCTCAACATAACTAGTTGGAACTGGGTCAAAGGTGAATTGATCAAGACATAAACAAAGACCCCTCTCTACATGTGAACTATTAATATAATATGCAGGATAAGAGTGATGTGACATGGGAGCTTGACATTCAAAAAACAAGACAGAGAGTAAAAAGGACTATAGTTTGTTTTGTAAGATTTATGATAACCTGGCTATCTTCACAGTTGAGCTTGAGATATTTCCTACATCAGGCCTTTCCAGATTCCTCTCTTGTTACACTGGCCTTACTTGGTACATATTTTGCATTTATTTACATGTATACATGTTATATTCCCAAAATAGAATATTAACACCTTTAAGGCAGGATTTTAGGGATTCTGTCATTTTTGCCACTACCTCCCCAAGTTCTATAAATTAATCCAACCAATGAACAAACATTGGTGTCTTGGGCATTTGGAATACAAAGGCAAAAATGAACTGTCTCTCCTCTGAAGGAGCTTACATTCAAGTAGGGGAGACAATACATATATAGGCACAGGGTCCTTATAACATGTACACAGTTAGAAAAGAGGCTAGAAGCTGGAGAGTTTAGGAAAAGCTTGATAAAGTATTTCTTGATCTAAAATTTTAAGACTGGGGATACTAAGTGGCACAGGTGAAGACAGAGTGCCTTCCAGGCACGAGTGACAGCCTGTCTGAAGGCACAAAGAGCAGAGATGTATTATCTTCTATAAGGCACAATAAGGTCAGTTTTATTAGAGCATAGAGAACATGAAGGGGAATAAGGTTCAATGAGCCTGGGTAAAAAAAAAAAGCTGGAAACAGGTCAAAATGGTCTTTAAATGCCCAGTGGAGGACTTTTATATAATTCTAGAAGTAACCTGCTATAGTTGTTGAGTAGAGGAAATTATATGGTAGGATCTACATTTTAAGAGATTCTTTGGCAACAATGAGGAGGATGGATTACAGAGAAAAGAAATTTGAGGTTATTGAATCAGCTTGGTAAAAGGTAATGAAAGTCTGAAATGATATATTGATTATTTGAGTGAAGAGAAATGGAAATACCTGGAAGACAGAAGAAATTCATAGAGAGTGTTTTTAGAAGTCATACCTCCCCCAGCAACTCCTAAGTCCAACCAGACCCTTAGGTGCTCTTCTCTCCTTTAAAGAGGCAAAACCAAAAACCAGCATCCCAGCATCAGTTGGGGAATCTCAATTCCCCATTTCTAAAATGAGTTTAATGATAATTTTCCAAAGATTTTTTTGGGGGAAGAACAAATGAAAAAATGGGTGTAAAATTATTTATTGTAATAAAGCAATAAGTGTGAATTGCTACCACTACTACTGCTTTTGTTTATTCTTTTTTTAATTGGAAAAAGGATCAATCAAAGGATCAACAAAAGCTTAAAACACATTGTCTTTTTGCCTAGTAAGCACTTCACAGGTATTGATGATACTATCTCATTTTGCCTTGTTTTATGTAATTGTTCTAATACTATGCAACTTTTTCAGGGTTTTATTTTGTCTTGTCTGCCCCAAAAGACTGTAAGTTCCTTAAGTTCAGAGAGTATAACATCATTCTTTCATGAAAAGTGCTTTGTAAACCTTATTTTATTGTCACCCTATGGTGCTAGCACAGTACTGTGTACACAGCTGGATTTTAATTAATACTTGGTTGATTGCATTTTTTAAAAAAATTGCTTGATGTTCATTCAATTGTGGCTACCTTTAATATTTTTTTAAATCATAGTGCATGTTATAACCATAAGTTTTAAGGTTCAAGCAATAAAAATTCAGGCTTGAATAAGAATTATTTTAAAGTCAAAGCTAAGGTTTTTCAACTTTATGTTATATAAAATTGGCTAAAAAATAGAACTAATGAGTCATGTCTTTTATGCCCCTACATCATTAAAAATACATATTTCTTTTTCTACTTAAATCTTGCTCTGTGCTGCCTCCTCCAAAAAAAATATGAAAGAAATGAACAGAGTAAAAAAAATAAAGTGAAATACAACATTTGAAATGATGAGAACAGAATTGTTTTGTTTGGTGAATGCAAACCTATGTTTGCTATAATTACAACAGAGAAAAGTTGGCAACTTTCTAATTTTCTTTCTGCAAATCAATTAACCTCAGGTGTGCCTTTCAATTTTTTTAAACTAAGATGTTAAAAATTCTATCCCCTCTCTTCCTCCCAATGCAATAAAAAGGGAAGTATTTAGAATGATGAAAATTCAACTGATAAAAAATAATAAAAATCAATTTTTGATATTACCTTTCAAAAGCAATATTTATGGATTAAACTGAACTTAAACTTCTAGTGCCTTCTTAGAGGACCTAAATAAAGTTCAGAGTTGGAGGTGGAAAAATGTCAAAAATAGAATCTTGACCCCCTTATTTTACAAATAAAGGAATGGTAGAATAAGAAGTTATGTAACTTGCCAAAGGTCACACAAGGAGTTAAATGGGCAGTCAGGTTTAAATCTAGATATTCTAACTCAAAATTCAGCAGTTTTCAATCTATGGATTACACCTGTTCTAGGAGTTTATTAACACATCTGTGACTTTAATCCTATCTCTATATTTTATAAAGAAAAACTGCCCCGGGGTGGTATAATAACAACTTGTCTATAGTTCCTTTATTAAAGGTAAATCAGAAACATGAAGATTTATAGAAACGAGAGCTGGAAGAGATCACCTAGTCCAACCCATTCATTTTACAAGCAAGGAAACTGAAGTCCATAGAGAAATTAAATGGCTTGCCTTCTCTAAGGTCACACAAATAGTAACAGAGTCAAAATTCAAACTCAGCTCCTCCAGCTTGAAAACCAGTACTCATCATTTTGAAACTCATAGAGTCTAGGAGACTTGGATGGTTACTAGTCTAATAACCTTGACATTAGTCATATCTACCTCACATTCCTTCCCCTAAACATACACATTCGTATCTATATTCACTCACTCATGCTTATTTTATAGTGCATGATACTAATGAACTTGTAACAGTTAATGAAACCATCGATGACAATGTAAATGAGTAAAACTTTAGCTCACAAATAAGAAATAACAGTCAAGTACAATATGGCTGGGGTGGTAATTTATCATAAGCATGCAGGGATGCCAAGAATGTTATAAAGATTAGTTGCTGTTACTATTACTCTTGCTATGATCATCCTTTGTTTTCTCTTTAGGTTTCACATACAGACAACTCCCCAAATCCCTGAACCTAGCATGCCACAGGAACCAGGCTAATTATAAAATCTGTCTGTCTGTCTGTCTATCTATCTATCTATCTATCTATCTATCTATCTATCTCTCCATCCATCCATCCATCCATCCATCCATCCATCCATCCGTCCATCCATCCATCCATCTGTTCATCCATCTATCCGTCTATCCATCCATCTATCTATCTATCTATCTATCTATCTATCTATCTATCTATCTATCTATCTATCTATCTATCTATCTGTATGTATGTGTATTTGCGTGACTATTAGTGTGTTTATGTAGAATGCTTAGTCATTCTTGGAAGTTTGAGTGCAGCAGTAACATTGCATCATCTTAATAAAGATCTTGGGGGTTGCTAAGCAGAGGTTAGTACAGATTCTAGTTGAATGGCCCATAAATGCCTTACGGGCCTTGTGGATAAGCTCAAGCTGTTTGTAGGATAAGAGGAAAGGAGAAAAATAGCATAAGTGAATAATAGGGAAAAGAAAAGTAGAAAGCAGAAAAGAAAAAAAAAGCAGAGAGCATAGTGTTGCTGAGGTGGGGGGAAGAGAGAGAGAAGGCAAAGGAGATGCTAGAATACTATGGTCAGATCCTACTCGGTGTTTACTCTAGCTCCAAACAGATTTGAACAAACTCCTCTCTGCTCAAATTAGGCAGATAAACCATTAACGAATGCCAACTGATTCTTTATGAATATCATGTATCACTGCAGCAAGTTCACCAACCAGCCAGAACCAAGCTTTTGGAAAATGTTTTAGTAGGTGCTGCAGGGAGTTAGAGAACACAGAGAAAGCCCTGACTAGCTTAATGATCTTAAAATACATGGTTGTAGCAATATGTCACCAGGCTAAACCTGTACAGAAGAAAATGGACAACCTACTAATCTACGCAGTTTTTTTAAAAAATTGTATTTTATTCAATCAATTGACAAGCTTTAAATTTTCTCTTTCTCACCTCCCACCTACCTCTGTCCCCTCAATGAAGAAAAGAAAGAAAAAAAAACCTTAGTGATAGGTTTACACAGTTAGGCAAAATAAATTCCCCTAGTGGCAGGGGAAGTCAAGTATTATACTGGAAGGTAGTGCCCTGGGAGGCAGATGTGAGTTTGAGTTCAGGCTCTTGCTCCTTCTGGGTGATCAGTGACAAGTCAGGTCTCTATATGTCAGTCCCATCATTTGTAAAATGAGTTTGAAAATGCTTATAAGACAGAATGGGTAAAATGTTTTTCAAACCTTTAAGTTTTACATAAATAAAATTTGCCATTCCTGATCAAAGGGACATTTATCATCCCTGTTCATACAAGCAAGAACAAAGCAGGAGCATGAATTCCATGGTCTTCTATGGGACAAGAGGAATGAGCCTTGGATAATTTGGCCCTTGGCTCTGCCAATTCAATGCTAAAAAGTGTCCATCTCAGGCTTTTCTTCTCATTGCCATAGATAGAGGTCATCAAATGAATGAGGCCACCCTTGACGCACAGAATGACATCAAGGAATGTGCATCACTGGGGACTGCTGGGTAAAAGCAACAAAGGGAGATGGCTTGATTCTTTTTTATCCCAGTCATGTAATACTGCTTTTGAAGCCAAAAAGGCTGAAGCTTCAAATAATAACAACCTGTTGACTACAGCAGAAAAACAGAAAAAGAAAAAGAAAATTAGCTTTCACATGGACGGAACTGGTGGTAAAAATTTGGTCTTTTCCAGCAAACCTGCAGAGAGGGAAAGAGAGAGGGAACAGGTATTCTTTAAGCACCTACTACACACTAGTCACCATACTAAGCACTTCATCAATATCATATCATTTGATCTCCACAACAACCCCAAGAGGTTGATGCTGCTAAGATCCCAGTTTTCTAAATGAGGAAACTGAGGTTAAAGGTTAAGAGGTTAAATGACTTTGTCCTAGCGTCACATAGCTAATAAGTGTCTAAGATCAGATTTGAACTCACACCTTCCTAACTCTGAGACTCAGTACTCTGTCTCCTGAACCATCCAGCAGCCTAGAATCATGATAATTCCAAGCAAAAAAAATGGCATGATAAATATGTGAATCTAACATTAATATCTTGAAGATGTCACAGAAAAAAACTTATCCAGAAAGACGAGATTTTAGGAGGAGCCAGGAAAACCTAGGTTCAAATCTTATCCCTGTCTTATATACTGTGTGCCACCTTTAGGCCCTCCACTTCATTTTTTTGAGATGCAAATTTCCTCAGCTATCAAATTAGGTTAATCATACCTGTTGCCCTATTTCACTAGGCTGCTATGAAGTTCAAGTAAAATAGCATGTAGAAAGATTATTGCAAAATAGAAAGTGCTATCAGGCAGTTATTATTATTGTTTGTGCCAATGGGAGACCTGGGGATTATTTAAGTCAATTAACCAAAATTTAGTCAATTCTCCATTATGCACTGTTCTTTGGAGTGTCCAAAGCATTATAAGACTTGTCCAATAGATGAGAACTTAGAGCCTATTTGTGAAGAGAAAATGTGTTGTTATTTTTGTTCACATGTTCAGTCATATCTGACTTAGCAAACCATGCTGTCCATGGAATTTTCTTGTCAATGACACTGGAGTGGTTTGCTAATTCATCCTCCAGTAGGCAAACAGAGGTTAAGTAGATTGTCGAAGTTCACACAATTAGGGAGTGTCTGAGGGCAGATATGAACTCAGGTCTTCCTGATTCCAGATCCAGCCATCTATTCACTTAAAAATGTGGCTATTGCTGAAAGAAAATCTACACCCATGAAAAGAAATCAGTTTTTGATAGAAGTGAAGAAAACCAAGACAATTTGACAGATGTCTTTGATTTAGGAAAAGAAAATTTCAAAAGACTCAGAGAAAGGATAGGTATAATTCCAAGGACTAAAATTCTACCATGTGAATCTTGAAATTTTTCAGACTTGTGAATGTTAAAAATTTCCATGTTGGGGCACTTCCGGTTAAGATGGCGGCTTAGAGAAAGCTGAAGTTCAGATCTCCGGAAAACCCTTCCCGACCGATCCCAAACTAGAAGCTCCTAAGGCGCCGAAATTCAAAACGATCAACAGCACAGACCCTGGGAACCCTCCTCCTGGACCTGGACCCGGTTCAAAAGGTACGGCTCCCCTTAAAAGCCAGAACCCGAGATCCCTCGGACCTCAGGGGTAGGAGCGCAGAGTCCAAGGCTCCCGGAATCAGCAGCCGCGCCGGGCTCAGAGAGCAGGGTCTGAGGAACAACAACCCTCAGGGTCTTCTACCCAAGTCCCAGTCCGGGTGAAAGTTACTGCCTGGGGCCTCCGCTGCAAAGAGCTGGTCGGTCCGGGTGAAAGTTACTGCCTGGGGCCTCCGCTGCAGAGAGCTGGTCAAAACAACAGCAACCCTCAGGGCGGGCAAGACAGCCTCACGGGCTGGATCCTGCTATCCAAGTCTCAGTGAAAGTCTGTGCTCTCGGAGCTTGGGGAAGCGGCAGCCCATCCCCCCGCAGGCCGACGAAACAGCCTCACGGCCAGGGATTCTGAAGGCAACTTCCGGAAATCGAGCCAGGGGGAGAGTGTGGCCTCGTGGTCCGACCCTTCCATTCCAGTTCCAGTGAGGCATATTCAGTTTAACCCAGGGAACGCCCATAGAACCAACATCTGCCCAGGACTAAAGCCTCTGATCACCAGACAAAGACAAGAAAAGCCAATCCTCCACGTTCAGAGATGACAAACTCCACAGAAGCACAGAAGCCCCAAAATACCAAGAAAAATAAGAAGAAAGGGGCGACTCTGGACACATTCTATGGAGCCAAAATACAAAATACAGAGCAGATAGAAGAAGATATACAAGAAAATTCTCCAAAATCTTCCAAAGGAAATAGAAACTCTCCACAAACCCATGAAGAATTTGAATCAGAAAGGACCAAAAAGATGGAAGCCCTCTGGGAGGAAAAGTGGGAAATGATGCAAAAGAAATTCACGCATCTACAAAACCAGTTTGACCAAACTGTAAAAGAAAACTAGGCTTTAAAGCAAGAACTAATAAAGCAAAGCCAAAACACCAAGAAATTAGAAGAGAACATAAAATATCTCACCGACAAGGTGATAGATCTGGAAAACAGGGGGAGAAGAGAAAATTTAAGAATAATTGGACTCCCAGAAAAGCCAGAAATAAACACCAAACTGGACATGGTGATACAAGATATAATCAAAGAAAATTGCCCAGAGATTCTAGAACAAGGGGGCAATACAGCCACTGACAGAGCTCACAGAACACCTTCTACACTAAACCCCCAAAAGACAACTCCCAGGAATGTAATTGCCAAATTCCAAAGCTATCAAACAAAAGAAAAAATCCTACAGGAAGCCAGAAAAAGACAATTTAGATATAAAGGAATGCCAATCAGGGTCACACAAGACCTTGCAAGTTCTACGCTGAATGATCGTAAGGCATGGAACATGATCTTCAGAAAGGCAAGAGAGCTGGGTCTCCAACCAAGAATCAGCTACCCAGCAAAACTGACTATATACTTCCAAGGGAAAGTATGGGCATTCAACAAAATAGGAGACTTCCAACTTTTTGCAAAGAAAAGACCAGAGCTCTGTGGAAAGTTTGATACCGAAAATCAAAGAGCAAGGAATACCTGAAAAGGTAAATATTAAGGAAAAGGGAAAAATGTTATCTTCTTTTACTCAAACTCTCTTCTATAAGGACTACATTTATATCAACCTATGTATACTAATATGTGGGGAAAATGTAATGTATAAATAGGGGGTAAAGAAAGACCAAATAGAATAATGGTTCTCACACAAAGATTCACAGGGGAAGGGGAGGGGAAGAAAACTCCTATAAGAAGGAGAGGAAGAGGGGGGGGGTTACTTAAACCTCAATCTCAGGGAAATCAACTCTGAGAGGGAAAAACATCCAGATCCATTGGGATCTTAATTCTATCTTACCCAACAAGGGTAAGGAGAAGGGAAAACCAAGGGGGGGAGGGGGAGAGGGAGAACAAAAAGGGAGGGAAAGAGAGGGGGGAGGGGGAGGGAACAAAAAGGGAGGGACTAAAAAGGGAAACATCAAGGGAGGGGACAAGGGGGACTGTTTCAAAGTAAATCACTGGACTAAAAGGTAGAACCGAAGAAGAAAAGGTTAGAATTAGGGAAGGCAATCAAAATGCCAGGGAGTCCACAAATGACAATCATAACTTTGAACGTGAATGGGATGAACTCACCCATAAAACGTAGACGAATAGCAGAATGGATTAGAATCCAAAACCCTACCATATGTTGTCTTCAAGAAACACACATGAGGCGGGTTGACACCCACAAGGTCAGAATTAAAGGATGGAGTAAGACCTTCTGGGCCTCAACTGATAGAAAGAAGGCAGGAGTGGTAATCATGATATCTGATAAAGCCAATGCAAAAATAGACCTGATCAAAAGGGATAGGGAAGGTAATTATATTTTGTTAAAAGGGACTCTAGACAATGAGGAAATATCATTAATCAACATGTATGCACCAAATAATATAGCACCCAAATTTCTAATGGAGAAACTAGGAGAATTGAAGGAAGAAATAGACAATAAAACCATACTAGTGGGAGACTTAAACCAACCATTATCAAATTTAGATAAATCAAATCAAAAAATAAATAAGAAAGAGGTAAAAGAAGTGAATGAAATCTTAGAAAAATTAGAATTAATAGACATATGGAGAAAAATAAATAGGGATAAAAAGGAATACACCTTCTTCTCAGCACCACATGGCACATTCACAAAAATTGACCATACATTAGGTCACAGAAACATAGCACACAAATGCAAAAAAGCAGAAATAATGAATGCAGCCTTCTCAGATCACAAGGCAATAAAAATAATGATTAGTAATGGTACATGGAAAACCAAATCTAAAACCAATTGGAAATTAAACAATATGATACTCCAAAACCGTTTAGCTAAAGAAGAAATCATAGAAACAATTAATAATTTCATCAAGGAAAATGACAATGGCGAAACATCCTTTCAAACCTTTTGGGATGCAGCCAAAGCGGTAATCAGAGGCAAATTCATATCCCTGAAAGCTCATATTAACAAACAAGGGAGAGCAGAGATCAATCAATTGGAAATGCAATTGAAAAAACTCGAAAGCGATCAAATTAAAACCCCCCAGCAGAAAACCAAATTAGAAATCCTAAAAATTAAGGGAGAAATTAATAAAATCGAAAGTGATAGAACTATTGATTTAATAAATAAGACAAGAAGCTGGTACTTTGAAAAAACAAACAAAATAGACAAAGTACTGGTCAATCTAATTAAAAAAAGGAAGGAAGAAAAGCAAATTCACAGCATTAAAGATGAAAAGGGGGACAGCACCTCCAATGAGGAGGAAATTAAGGCAATCATTAGAAATTACTTTGCCCAATTATATGGCAATAAATACACCAATTTAGGAGAAATGGATGAATATATACAAAAATACAAACTGCCTAGACTAACAGAAGAGGAAATAGAATTCTTAAATAATCCCATATCAGAAATTGAAATCCATCAAGCCATCAAAGAACTTCCTAAGAAAAAATCCCCAGGGCCTGATGGATTCACCTGTGAATTCTATCAAACATTCAGAGAACAGTTAATCCCAATACTATACAAACTATTTGACATAATAAGCAAAGAGGGAGTTCTACCAAACTCCTTTTACGACACAAACATGGTACTGATTCCAAAACCAGGCAGGTCAAAAACAGAGAAAGAAAACTATAGGCCAATCTCCCTAATGAATATAGATGCAAAAATTTTAAATAGGATACTAGCAAAAAGACTCCAGCAAGTGATCAGAAGGATCATTCACCATGATCAAGTAGGATTCATACCAGGGATGCAGGGCTGGTTCAACATTAGGAAAACCATCCACATAATTGACCACATCAACAAGCAAACTAGCAAGAACCACATGATTATCTCAATAGATGCAGAAAAAGCCTTTGATAAAATACAACACCCATTCCTATTAAAAACACTAGAAAGCATAGGAATAGAAGGGTCATTCCTAAAAATAATAAACAGTATATATCTAAAACCAACAGCTAATATCATCTGCAATGGGGATAAACTAGATGCATTCCCAATAAGATCAGGAGTGAAACAAGGATGCCCATTATCACCTCTACTATTTGACATTGTACTAGAAACACTAGCAGTAGCAATTAGAGAAGATAAAGAAATTGAAGGCATCAGAATAGGCAAGGAGGAGACCAAGTTATCACTCTTCGCGGATGACATGATGGTCTACTTAAAGAATCCTAGAGATTCAACCAAAAAGCTAATTGAAATAATCAACAACTTTAGCAAAGTTGCAGGATACAAAATAAACCCACATAAATCATCAGCTTTTCTATATATCTCCAACACAGCTCAGCAGCAAGAACTAGAAAGAGAAATCCCATTCAAAATCACCTTAGACAAAATAAAATACCTAGGAATCTATCTCCCAAGACAAACACAGGAACTATATGAACACAACTACAAAACACTCGCCACACAACTAAAACTAGACTTGAACAATTGGAAAAACATTAACTGCTCATGGATAGGACGAGCCAATATAATAAAAATGACCATCCTACCCAAACTTATTTATCTATTTAGTGCCATACCCATTGAACTACCAAAATACTTCTTCACTGATTTAGAAAAAACCATAACAAAGTTCATTTGGAAGAACAAAAGATCAAGGATATCCAGGGAAATAATGAAAAAAAACACATATGATGGGGGCCTTGCAGTCCCAGACCTCAAACTATATTACAAAGCAGCAGTCATCAAAACAATTTGGTACTGGCTAAGAAACAGAAAGGAAGATCAGTGGAATAGACTGGGGGAAAACGACCTCAGCAAGACAGTATACGATAAACCCAAAGATCCCAGCTTTTGGGACAAAAATCCACTATTCGATAAAAACTGCTGGGAAAATTGGAAGACAGTGTGGGAGAGACTAGGAATAGATCAACACCTCACACCCTACACCAAGATAAATTCAAAATGGGTGAGTGACTTAAACATAAAGAAGGAAACCATAAGTAAATTGGGTAAACACAGAATAGTATACATGTCAGACCTTTGGGAGGGGAAAGGCTTTAAAACCAAGCAAGATATAGAAAGAATCACAAAATGTAAAATAAATAATTTTGACTACATCAAACTAAAAAGCTTTTGTACAAACAAAACCAATATAACTAAAATCAGAAGGGAAACAACAAATTGGGAAAAAATCTTCATAGAAACCTCTGACAAAGTTTTAATTACTCATATTTATAATGAGCTAAATCAATTGTACAAAAAATCAAGCCATTCTCCAATTGATAAATGGGCAAGGGAAATGGATAGGCAGTTCTCAGATAAAGAAATCAAAACTATTAACAAGCACATGAAGAAGTGTTCTACATCTCTTATAATCAGAGAGATGCAAATCAAAACAACTCTGAGGTATCACCTCACACCTAGCAGATTGGCTAACATAACAGCAAAGGAAAGTAATGAATGCTGGAGGGGATGTGGCAAAGTAGGGACATTAATTCATTGCTGGTGGAGTTGTGAACTGATCCAACCATTCTGGAGGGCAATTTGGAACTATGCCCAAAGGGCGACAAAAGAATATCTACCCTTTGACCCAGCCATAGCACTGCTGGGTCTGTACCCCAAAGAGATAATGGACACAAAGACTTGTACAAAAATATTCATAGCTGCGCTCTTTGTGGTGGCCCAAAACTGGAAAACGAGGGGATGCCCATCAATTGGGGAATGGCTGAACAAACTGTGGTATATGTTGGTGATGGAATACTATTGTGCTCAAAGGAATAATAAAGTGGAGAAGTTCCATGGAGACTGGAACAACCTCCAGGAAGTGATGCAGAGCGAGAGGAGCAGAACCAGGAGAACATTGTACACAGAGACTAATACACTGTGGTATAATCGAACGTAATGGACTTCTCCATTAGTGGCGGTGTAATGTCCCTGAACAACTTTCAGGGATCCAGGAGAAAAAAAACACCATTCATAAGCAAAGGATAAACTATAGGAGTGGAAACACCGAGAAAAAGCAACTGCCTGAATACAGAGGTTGAGGGGACATGACAGAGGATAGACTTTAAATGAACACTCTAATGCAAATACTATCAACAAAGCAATGGGTTTAAATCAAGAAAACATCTAATGCCCAGTGGACTTACGCATCGGCTATGGGGGGTGAGGGGGAGGAAAAGAAAATGATCTATGTCTTTAACGAATAATGCTTGGAAATGATCAAATAAAATATATTTAAAAAAAAAATTTCCATGTTGGGGAATTCTCCATTGCAACAATTCCCTACTGGGAACATTCCCCATTTTGACAGTGAGAACTCTACATGGATCAGAAATGGGAGGACCTCTGCTCCACCAGTACTTGGTACTGCTTTGGGGGAGAGAACTCCTTGCTAAACAATGAAAGTACTTTAACCCATACTTATAATGAGACAAAAAGGTTTTTAAGCCATGCCTATTTTTAGAATTAATACAATGGGGTGCTAAGTACCTATTAAAGGTCAGGCAACTTGTAAACTTGCCAGAAGCAAAGAGGTGAAAACTTTTTTTTCTGAAAAGTTTTTTCTGGTTCAAACTTACTAAAGGGATTAGTCGACCCAGCAGGGTTTTTTTCTGATTCAAACTTACTAAAGGGATTAGTCGACCCAGCAGTGAATTCAGAATGGGCTGTCCCTTGGAAAACATCTACTGTGAATGGTAGATGGAAGAACTTAGGGGAGATGACATAGGAGAAAACCCCCTATATAAGAAAAAGCAGAATCTCTTGAAAGACAATCCTTTTTGGAGAATCGCTTGAGAGAGGCTCTGGAGAAGGGAAGCTCTTGGAGGAAATCTCTAAGGAGGTCTCGCTGGAGCTCCTCTGAGGGGACTCTGTCCCTCTGGAGGCTCTTGAGAGAGGCCCTTTGAAACAGTCTCTGGCTGGAAGGCTCTTTGAGGAGGACTCTGGCTGGAACTCTCTCTGAGGAGACTCTGACACTAGAATCCTTGCTTATTAGACAGACCTTGTGGTGAGTGATAAAAGACTGACTGACTGATCTCTCTCTCTCTTAAGACTCAGTTCTAGGCCATGTTGGCTTAAGGCCCTTCATACTTATTTCCTTTTTCTCTCTCTCTCTCTTTTCTTTAATTCCTCATTGTATTATTAATTAAATTCTCTATAAAACTCAGTTGACTTGGGTATATTCATAATTGGGAATATTTCCCTGGCGACCACCTTATATTTGATTTAAAACCAAGACACTGTAGTGAAACATATTTTCTGTGGTCAAATTTACTCACCCACTCTTATATCTATCTTCCACTATTTTACTCACTACAGTTTTTGACCTCAACCATTTTAACTCTTACAGTTTATGACACCAACTCTTTTAACTGCCACAGTTTATGGCTCTAACTCTTTTAAATATAACAGTTTATGGCATCCACCATTTTAACTATTACAACCAGGAAGTCAACACAAGAAAGATGAAAAGTTTAATAATGAAATCATAAAGGCACAAAGAGAAAATGATCCTAATAAGATAGGGAAAGGAGCTATCTAAAGAGTATATATAGTATGGATGCATATAGGGGACTGACCAGACAACTTAAATTTTTAAAAGATATGAACAGAAGCTGGAAGTAACATCAGATAACAGAGTGGATGCATGGCATGATACAACTGTAAGAATAAGGCCAACAGTACAAATAACACAATGATTTGGATAGTCTGAAGTCTGGCAAGGAAAGCTTAGCACAACAAAAATGGTCTTTGTAAAAAAGTTAATTTGGGAAAAGAGGTTACTAAAAAAGGGATAGAATCACTAATTAAGGTAGAGGAAATGATAACTATTGGCAAAAAGGAAGTAGAGATGCTTTATACTTATTTTTCTTCTCTCTTCTCTGCCTAGAAGAATGTCCTTTGGTCTAAAAAAGGACAAAAACACTTAATAGGGAGTTAATAATACTCAAGATAACTAAGGAAAGAAACAGAGAATCCAAATGTCTTTGATGGCTTAAATCAGCTGACCCAAAATGAACTATATTCTTGTATACTGATAGAATTGGAAAGTGCAATGCCTGAACCAATTCATTGTCTCCAATAGGCTGAAGAGAACCAGAGAGAAATCATGGGACTGGGAAAGGGCAAATGTTATCCTGATTTTGCAAAAAGGAAAAAAGAATAATATCTGCAAACTATAGGGCAGTCACCTTGACATATTCTAAAGTTCTGCCAGAAATCTACTATTAAAGAAATAGTAAATGAATATTAAGGGCAGTTAGGTGGTACAGTGGATAGAACACTGGGCTTAGAATCAGGAAGACTCATCTTCCTGAGATCAACTTACTAGTTGTATGAACCAAGGAAAGTCACTTAACCTTATTTGCCTCCGTTTAGAATTAAGTACATTGAGGCAGATAGGTGTTAAGTGATGTCTAGAGCCCCACATCTAGTATCTGGGACTGGATCTGAACTCAGTTCTTCTTGACTTCAGCCCCACCACTCTACTTACCTACCTGCCACAGGCATAAATTATCAAATTTGCCAATACTACAAAGCTGGAGACAGACTGTTAATGTGCTAGAAAAAAGAATCAGAATTGTAACAAGATATGCCAATGGATCAAATGTACTAAGATAAAATTTAATAGTCATTTTCTTGGACTGAAAAAAACAGACTTTATCAATACAAAATAGGGAAGGGATAATTATCCCTTATATAGTCTGAAGAAAAAAAAACCATTCAGGTATTTTGATCAATGGATTGAAAACTCCATACAAGTCAATGGTATAATCTGGCAACCAGAAAAGGCAATTTGATCCTGGGATGCATTAGGTTGGGAGGTCTATAGCTTATGAGAAATTGGTTTTCTGGTTTTCTTCTCTGCCTTCATCAGGCCACCTGATCTGTTGCATTATGTTCTCTTATTAAGAGATCTCATTATGATCTCTTAATACCTAAAGCAACTTTCTAAGACTAAATGATGAAAGAGTTGAAGATTTGAATTGGTGAGATCATTTCCCTACACCAGTGAAATCATAGTTCCAGACTCATTCTTTTATATATGTATTGGTAGGTTAGTTTCTGTCACTTGTTAATTTTGTGACCTCTCTTTTCCTATCTGTAAAATGGATTAGAGTAGATTTCTTCTAAAATTTCTTCAGTAATATGATTGAAGGAACTGTGTAATTTTGGGGCAAGTTGATTCTCCAAAGGTAAATTTCCTTATCTTTAAAATACTAGAAAATTCTTGAATGAAAATATTTAATTATTCTGGTTGCATTAATTTCATTGATTGATAAGACTCATAAAGAGTTCTATATCTTCTCCCCACAATCACAGAAAAATATATCCAACAAAATTCAAGAATGTATTAATAGATAGATGAAAAGTGAATATTTCAAAAATAAATCATGGATCACAAAAAGAGCCAGCCGCATTGCCTCTTCAGGAGCATCTCCTTTTTGATGAGAGTTTCTGAGTGGGTTAACCAGGGCAACACTGTAGTAGAAACCTTTGTATCCACCATTTTCTTATCACAGGTAAGAAAAGACTAGAGATAGGGAAAAGGTACAGATTTAATACAAAAGAAATAATTCTATACAGTTCATTTTTATGAAATGTATAAATTTTTCAATTCACACATAATATACATTTTTACTTTCACTACCTATATATTTTTTAAATCATTATTTTGGGGAGACCATGAAAAATAAATCTAGTTTATGTGGTATAAATTTAATAAAAGTTATAAGTTTAAACTTTATTTCTCACATTTTCCTGCAGTATTTCAATTTCTCCTCTTCTCAATAGGTTCTTAATTCCTTTGTGGTTTTATAAAAAAAATTTCCAAACTTACTATGAGAATGCCAATTAAAGCATTCACACCTTGTTTAGTTCAAAAATGGGAAAGGGACTAGTTCAATTTAGATCCTGGTGGTAAACCTGTCACCTTATTCTAAATCAACACAGTTTACAAAGCATTTCAGGCATAATACCTTTAGGGTGATATTACTTTAAATCAGTTATTTCTGGAAAGACATTCTGAAATTTTCCTCTCAGCACCATATACCATAGAAAGTAAATTGAGATAAGCCTCTTCTATAGATTGTCATGGAGAGGGGAAATTGCAAGGGCTGAGAGAAATTTTGAGATTGTCCTGACAATAATAATTGATTCAAAGCAATTCTTTTCCTCTCTAATCACACATTGGCATTTATCAGGCCCTTTTGAGAGACAAGGTCTTAACCCAAGAAAGTTAATTTAACAGTGAGAATTGGAGGTAGAAAAATTAAAGGAAGGTTAGTTTTTTTTTTGACAATGAGCCAATTATACCTGATTGAAATGTCTAGAGAATCTAAAATCTGACTGGCCGTGTTTATTTTGTCTGTGTGTATGTATGTGTGTGTGTCATAAGTAATTAATTTGGTAGAGCAAAATGCCAACAGAAGGCAAGTTTTGTTCTAACAAAGTGTCTTTCACTCATATATAAAAACCCAGTCACTGAAAGATCTAAAAACAATGATAACGTTGTTTGACGCCCACCCTCTGCTCATAAACATCAGGCAAGACATAAAAAGGAGACATGTTTGTCAAAGGCATTTCAATATAATAAAAAGAAATCTGGTGTGGAACCCAAATGGAACAAGGATTTCTCATAAATACTAAATAAATGTTTTCCACATGCTCCTATTTGGAGGTGGCATTATGCTAGTTGCAAACATCGGAACATAAATACTTTCTGGAAAAGAGCTGTAAGCTTCAAAAAAAAAATCTGTCCTGACCACCAGCACAGGAAAATCCAAGTGGACTGAAAATCTATTACCCAAACTTTGACATTCAGTTGGAGCAAAAATCTTGCCCTTCAGCAGGGTTATCTGAGAGAGTAAAGACAGATGGACAATGAGTTTCAATCAAAATTAAACAGAAGGAGAAGAGGGGGCTGGATTATATTTACTAAGATGCAAAGTTCTTTTAATGGCCTCAAATTTCTCTCAAAAACTCAATATCAATTAATATCAATTCAGCCGTGGCTGTTAATGTGCTTTAAATCCTACCTCTGACACTTCCTGGCCCAGTAACCTTTCTGAGCCTTTGTTTCCTCAAGTGTAAAATTGAACTCATGATATATGTAGTAACTTCCTCATAAAGTTGTTGTGAAGATTAAATAAATTAACATAGACAAAGCCTTTTGCAACCTCTATACATGTTAGTTATTATTATATTGAAATCCAAATATTGTAAGTACAAAAAAAAAGCACAGACCCCATATTGAAAACTCCAGCTTTAAGACAGCATTTTGCCCTAATAAAGTTGGTTTTTCATAGTAAACAAATAAGTAGAGTGGGATAGTCTGTTCTTTGAATCTTTTGATCAATGTTGTTGCCATAAAGACATACTCTGCTGCTCTATTTTCCACTCTTCTGCTTTCATGAAAGGTGCTTTTGATCTCCATCAAGAGATATGTCTATTTCCCAGTTTTCAGCGTTAATAGCATCCTTAGATACTTCAGTTTCAATTTGTTTTAATTGCACACTATATCTCTCATATTTATTTTTTTCTAATCTGGTATTGAATTTTATCTTTGCTCTAACACATTGGTATTCTGACTATACATAGACCTCTAATTGGGACGTAACTCCCATATTAGTCACTAGTTACTTCTGGTTTATTAAGATGAAATCTATTTCACTTTTTGTGATGCTTTTCAGTGTTCACCATATTTAATGCCTTTAAAATCTCTTTTTGAAGAAAGTATACAGGCATGACATTTTGTATAGTGACCACTGGCAAGCCAATTGACTTCTGTCTAGGGTCAAACAACTAATATACATTGAAGTTTAGATTTGAACTCAGGTTTTCTTGATTGCCTCAGTTTCCACAGCTGTAAAACAATAGCCCACATATCCCAGGATTGTTGTATCAAATAGATGATATTTGTAAAGCAGTTAGTATATAGTCAGTGCTTAATAAATGCTTTTTCCTTCTTTTCTTTTTTAATTTCTTATCACTAAGTCACATCTTCCAAATTTTTACTATGGTCTTTCCCAGGGCTCAAAAATTTGTTGTGAGGTTATTGGTTGAGTATCAAAGAACATGTTGGAAGCAGCTAGGTGGTTTAGTGGATAGCAAGATACCCTGGAGACAGGAATTCCTGAGTTCAAATCTGGCCTCAGACACTTCCTAACTGTGTGACACTGGGCAAGTCACTTAGCCCTAATTGCCCAGCCCTTACTGCTCTTCTATTTTGAAACTGTTACTTCTTTTTTTTTTTAAACCCTTACCTTCTGTCTTGGAGTCAATACTGTGTATTGGCTCCAAGGCAGAAGAGTGGTAAGGGCTAGGCAATGGGGGTCAAGTGACTTGCCCAGGGTCACACAGCTGGGAAGTGTCTGAGACCAGATTTGAACCTAGGACCTCCCGTCTCTAGGGCTGATTCTCAATCCACTGAGCTACCCAGCTGCCCCCTTGAAACTGATACTTCTTATTGATTCTAAGACAGAAGGTAAAGGTTTTTTAGAAAATAAATATGCTGCCTTACTTAATTGCAACAACAGGATGGATATAATTTATATCCTTCATTGTCATGAATGCTCAATGGTCACTGGACAAAGTTTCAAGTACCAATAGGGGAGTTAATGCTTATAGAAAATCTACAGATTATGAAATATTTAATCATCCCATTCCCATGTCTGCCATTTTCCTACTGTCACCACAGGAACAAAAGGGGACCATGTGCCATTTTTCTTTGTTATATATTCATAGGATTACAGAAATGAAAGGGAATATGAATGTTTTATACATGAGAAACTGAGGCATACAGAGTGGTTGGAGTAGAAGGGAGAATGAGAGAAAGTTTCTTGAAAGATAGGGTTTTTGATTTGGAACTTACCAGCAGGCCTGGTATGAATGTGTGTTATCTCTGTTGCCAAGGAGGCTGAGACTGGTAGATCTCTTGAGCACAAGAGTTCTGAGTTGCAGTGAGCTAAATTGATCTAATATCTTCACTAAGTTCAGCATTGAAGTGGGGAGCCTATTGGGAAAGAAGGGAAGAAGGTAGAGGGGACCACCAGGTGGCCTAAGGAGAGGTGAACAGACCCAGGTTAGATAAAAAGTTGGTCAGAACTCCCAAGGTCACTAGAGTGGGATTGTCTCATGATTCGTCCTAGAACTTTGAGCCTGGGTAAGTTAGAGAGATCCAGTCAATGAATCAGTAAACACATTAACAAAACACATAAAAGCTTTACACAGAATTTTAGCTTTGGAAAAGTCATCTAATCCAAAATTGAATCCAAACAGGAATCCCCTTTGTAGCATCTCTTATTTATCTAGTGGTTGCTGGAAAATCTTTGGTGGATGGAGAAACCATTAAGCCTTCCATGACAAATCATCCCCCTTTAGACTAGTCTAACTGCTAGAATATCTTAAGCTGAAGTGCTAATAGAACAATCAAGTAAGAATCATCGAACTGGAATTAATTAGTCAGAGATAAGTTCTGGAATTTAAGAGACAAGTAAAGACTGATATAATTTGGGGAGTGACCTCCCTTGTAGTAATAGTGAAAGTCAAGGGGATGAATAACACTGATGAGAAGGAGATTATAGAGAAAGAATAAAGAAGAGAGTCAAGAAGTGAACTTTGGAATGTACTACAGAGAGATTGAGAAGAATGTGATTTCTCAGAAGCCAATGAAAGAGAAAATATCAAGGTGAGGGTTAATGACCATTCCAAATGCTACAAAGAGTTCAGGAAGGTTGAGGGCTAAATAAAAAGTAATGGGATTGGGTGATTGGAGGGTATTTGGTGACTTTTAATAAGAGTTTGCATACGGAGGTGAAGATACAGATCAGATTTTCAAAGAACTAAGGAGAGAGGGTGATGAGGAAATGGAAGTCCAGGCTTCTGATGACTTTTTCACATGCTGTGAAGGAGTGCAGAGAAAGCTCATGTTAGCTAGAAGGGTCAAGGGAAGGTTGTTTCCCTAAAGACTGGGAGATTCCTGAACATTTATAGGCAGATAGGGAATAGCTAGATTTGAAGGAGAAATAAAGATGCCTATAGAGAGAAACTTCAGAAAGGACGGTGGGAACTAGATCAAGGGCACAGAAAAGTCTCCGTCTGTGAGAATGGGATGATAGGGGTTTTATCTAATAACAGAGTATAAGAGAAGAAACTTGGACTTAATCTGCTCAAGATGGTCTGCCAGCATGATGAATCTGCTTGTCCTCTTCCTCTGGCAGATTAATCTAGGTTGTCTCTCTTACAAGAGGTATGGAAGAAAGGCTGGGCAATGAAACTGAAAAGTTTAAGGAGTGAAAAGGAGAGTTGAGCTATATCTAAGCTACAAATTTCTTTGTAGTTAACTTCATATTTGCTTATGAACATCTGGAAAAAGATGAGGATATATCTGTTGTCTCAATTTCTTATTTTTTGTTGTGCCATCATTTCAGACACTCTTTTGACCCCATTTGGGTTTTTCTTTCTCTTTTTTGGGGGGGATTATTTAATTAGTTTATTTAGAATATTTTTTCATGGTTACAAGATTCATGTTCTTTCCCGCTCTTCCCCCCAACTCTGTCCTGTAGCTGATGTGCAATTCCACTGGGTTTTACATGCGTCATTGATCAAGATCTATTTCCATATTATTGATATTTGCACTAGGGTGATCATTTGGCCTATATACCCCATTTGGGTTTTTCTTGCAGGAGATATTGGAGTAGTTTGCCATTTCCTTCTCCAACTCAATTTACAGTCGAGGAAACTGAGGCAACTAGGGTCAAGTGACTTGTCCAGGGTCATAAAGCCAGTATGTATCTGAGGATGTATTTGAATTCAGGTCTTTCCTGGCTCCAGGTCTAGCACTGTATGTGGTGTATCATGTTGATTCCCCTCATTTCCTGATTAATCATTTAACCTCATTTGCCTAGCTCATATTGTCCTTCTGCCTTGTTAGCATTGATTCTAAGACAGAAAGTAAGGTTTTGTTTTGTTTTTTAATTCAAGAATGAAGGTATTCCTAATAGAGGCAATGCCATACAGTGGAAAGAAATCAGAAGAGACCAGTTTAGATGCTTATATCTGTCACTTATTTCTATACATGTCCCTGTACAAATAGTATACCTTATACACATAGCACACCTTGTTCCGGTGCTCTAATCAGCATTTACCCATTTACATTATAATACGTTACCTGTGATCGTCTTTGAGTTCTTTCCAGATTGAAATCTATGAGCCTATGACATTGTTATGCACCCTGTGTACACTGTTTTACTTGAACTAAAATCAAGTCAGAAAGAAAGAAAGAAATATGAAGCGTATACTAAGGCATCTTAATGAGGGAAGGAGGCTAAATTGCCTTTCAGGAATATTGAATTAACTAGAACATAATTTTACATATTTGCGAATTAATCAACTGAGTATTTCAAACTGGCAGATCTGTCTTTAACAGCTTTTTGTTTTTAATTACTTATTTCTTTGCTCTCAGATGGGAGTCAAGGTCTTTCCCATAACAGAGAGAGTTTTGAATTCCAGATGGCTGAATCGGGAATTAAACCACATACTAGATAACTGTTTCTCCCACCTTCACCCTCCATATTGAAAAATATGGTCACTTGAAATTATTTAGTGGTTCAGTCACCAGGGACAAGTTACTAATCCAGCCCCTCTGCTTTACCCCCACCCCCACCCCAATACTATATCAAGAAAGCAATGGGAGCATTGAAAAGACCTCTTAACTGGTTCTGAACATCCTGGTTCAGCCACTAACTGGATGTATGAATTTGCCAGAATATTTAACATCTCTGAATTTTAATTTCTTTATCTGTAAAACGAGGGCACTGGATTAGATCATCTCTAAGGTCTTTTCCAGCAAAGCCCTACATTTCTCATTAATGCTATATTCTTCCAAAGCTTTTTCCAATTTGATTTTCTGACAGCTTTGCATCATTTCTCTGGTATTCACAGCCTAACAGCTCTCCCTGGTAGAATATTTTTGATGGCATATTGCCTAGATATCTTACCAATGAATTTTTGCCCATGGACTATACCAGAAATCATCTAAACATATTCTTTAACTTCTCTGCATTCTAATTTTTAAAAAAATTAGATTTATGGCTCAGCCTTGTGGTCATATTGGATCCTAGTCAAGCAGGATGACAGAACTGAAATTCTTGTTAGTGGGCCACTTACTGAGAAACCATAGGTTAATGAAATGGTACAAAATTGAATGAACTGGGAAGAGATGAAAAATCTAAAGGACAGAAGAATATTATCATAAGGCACCAAAGGAAGAATTCATATAAAAATAATTCAAGAATAGATAGCTAGGTAGCTCAGTGAATGAGAGCCAGTCCTGGAGACAGGAGGTCCTGCGTTCAAATCTAAACCTAGGATATTTCCTAGCTGTGTGACCCTGGGCAAGTCATTTAACCTAAATTGTTTAACTCTTACTGACCTTCTGCCTTGGAACCAACTTAGTATTGATTCTAAGACAAGAGCTTAGGGTTTTAAAAATTCAAGAACAAAGATAAAGAAATTTTTTTTACTGTTTTTTTTTTAAGTTCAATGTTTAAAAAGTTGGGTCATATCACTGGGTAGAAATGTTATAGTATGCTACAGGAATGGATGATAATAAAAGGGTGGAAAACTAGTTTTTTCAGTCAGCTAAAATTGAAAAATCAATGCATAATGCCTTTAGAAAATATATAATCGAGGGTTCGAATTTGACCTCAGACACTTCCTAAGTGTGTGACCCTGGGCAAGTCACTGAATCTCAATTGCTTACCCCTTCTGCCTTGGAATCAATACTTGGTATGGATTCTAAGACAGAAGGTAGGGTTTTTTTAAAAAGAAGAAAATTTACAACCTAGAATCAGCCACATTTCTCATCCATACGACTACAAGTATACAAAACTCTGTGTAATTACAAATAGAAAATGCTTGCAAATATGAGCCATGTAAAATATTCATAGTGAAACCTTAAGTACATTTATGTAACAGCTCTAACCTTGAAGACTGCAGTTCTGGTTACACAGCCTCTTGCTACTTTTCCCCAGGTGCAGGATGGCTGTTTTAGGTAACCAATTATGCAAATCATATCCCAAGTCCCCATCCAATATAGCACTTTATTATGGCACCTCATAAGAATCACCAATCAAATAGCAAATGCTTTTAATTAAGATAGAAAAAACAATGTAAATAACAAAAGGTAATAAAGTAATAGAATCATTTTCTACCCTAATACGCAAATGAATATAATCTCCTAAACCTCCAGATGGTGAATGGTTGGGATAGAAATCTGAGGAAAATGTATGAGTGAGCTGAAAAAGTGAACCTTTTAGTGAACCATGGGAGGAAACGGTCAATAACTGTTCCCTGTTCTCTTCTCAGGTTGCTGCTCTCAGTGGTCAATATAGAATTCTACTGAATCCCTCTGGGGCTAGATTCACCTCAGCTCCAGTTCTGAAGCCATCAGGATCCTGCCAGGACTCCTGAATGCAGGGATACTATTGGCAATCCCACTTTACATGTCTCTTCTTGCAGTCTTTGCTCCATCTGTAGCCTTAAGCTTGTCTCTTCTCCTGGGCTTCTTCCCAGGAAGTAGTCCAGTTCCTCTAGATTTCTCCACTTAAAGCTGCTAGGGACCACCTAAGAACTTTGTTTTCCGTATGTCTAAACAAACACATGAGAGTAAACAGTTGCCTATATCATCCCTGAACAGCCTCATCTTCTCCCTCTTTTTGAACCTATGTCAGTACAAGAACTGGAAATAAAACTTGGCTTTTCAAACTTGTAATTGGACATTTTATTATCAATGTACCAACCATCAGTAATTGGGTACCTCCTTCAGGGGGTGCAAACTAACTGAGATAAAGTAAAAACAATTATATTTATTGCCCTACAATTAGCTTTGCAACTTTTTACATCTTTATTGTTTTTAAACCTTTACCTTCCACCTTAGAATCAATACTGAGTACTGATTCCAAGGCAGAAGAGTGGTAAGGGCTAGGCAATGGGGGTTAAGTGACTTGCCCAGGGTCACACAGATGGGAAGTGTCTGAGACCAGATTTGAACCTAGGAACTCCCATCACTAGGCCTGACTCTCAATCCACTGAGCTACCCAGCTGCCCCCAACTTTTTACATCTTTAAAAATGCATGTTTATGGAATATTTCCTTCACTTGCATGCAATCATTTTTGCACAATTTGGCAATGAGTTCACAAGAGCTTAGGATATATTCTTGAATTCTTATCATGAAATCACATTTACCACATTAGATATTAATTATATCTTTGACAAACAGTCCATTTGCTGAAGTCTAGCCTTTTATTATAGACTATTGGTTTTCCAAGGGGCTCAAATGAATTGAGTTCACACAAAAACATACTACAATTATTTCACTTGCATTAATTCACCAAGTAAATGAGGTGTTAAGAAAATTTCCCAAAGCTCATTTGAATAAACTCTTAATTTGTAATGGATTATAATGCTTGGACCATTGGATGAAGGCAAGTGATACCACATAGAAACATCTTCCCATTGGTTAAAAGAATCAGATGCACCTCTGACTAGTGTAGACTAGTGTAAAGTTAGTCAAGTCAAGTTTCCTCCTTGAGTTGGAGCCAACACTAAGAAGGAATTATTCTAATTGTTCTTGAGGGGAATGGGGGGGAGAAATTCTGTTCCCCCTTTTCTCTTCCCCCCCTCTTCTCCCCTCCCCCAACACTGATCAAATCCTCAGAGAGTTTAGAACACTAAGCATAGAGTACATTCAGGTGGGATCAGAGAAATTAATCCAGTAGAGAACTGCCTATCCAGGGATCACAGGAAAGCAACTTACCCAGGATAAACATGCTGAACCACCTGAGGCCAAAGTATGATGGACAATGACAACCTTCTTCAACTCATCCCCCAAGGATTAACTTACTCGGACCCCATCAAACCTTACTCTATTCCAATTTTTCTGATCCCTAGCCTTTTCCTTTCTTGTTCCTTCCATGTTTTTTTCACTGAGACCTACCTGCCTCCCTCCTGATGACACAGTTTCCTTGGCCAACTTTTCTAGCACATTTTGAATTTTCATTCATACCACCTGGCTAATTGGTTGTGCTGGATGAGTTTTTATATTCCTACTTCTCATTGCCACTTCCAGACTCTCCCATTACTACCATCACTCGGTAACTTCTCCTGTCAGGTTCCTTCAATACATATTTTGTCACTGATCCTGGTAGTTATTGCCTATTGACCTCCAAGATAACCTTTTTTCTTCTTTATTGAGTTCAGTGCCTGTTTCAATCTTTTTCTCCTCCCCAATTTCTTTGAACATATTAGGAAACTTCAACATACATATTGATAGCTTAACCCTGTTTTGGTGAACCTATGGTACATGAGCCAGAGAGGGCTGCTCCCTTCCTCCTCTTCACCACACCTGAAGACATCTTTTCATATCAGTCGCTGCCCCTCTGCTCAGCAGCCCAATGGGAGTGCTTCCTCCTATCCCTCCCTCCTCCCCCTGCCTGGGTTAAAGGAGCAATGTACATGTTGCATGAGGGTGCAATTTGGGCACTCAGTCTCTAAAAAGTTCATCCCCACTGGCTTAACCTAATATTCTAGTTCCTCAACCTATTCATTTCCCATGACTTATTTCTTCACCCTTTCACAACTACACAGATAAGCCATATCCTTTATTTGCCATCAACAATGTCTGATAAACCATGTTCTTATACTCTGAATTTCCTTTATCTGATCAAAATCTATTGTCACTCTTCCTCTTTCTCTGCTTTGCAACTCTAAACCCCATTCTTTCTCTTTACCATGAACTCAAATCTCTTTATCCTTCAGCTTTATGGCAGGTCATCTCTCCCACATTGGTTGTACTCTCTTGCCTTCTCCCTGAGTGAACCCTTCCAATTCCAAACTTCCCTTTTCTTGAGTTCCTTCTCCCTTTTTCTGATTTCTGAAGATATTGCTGATAAGAGTGACTTGGGCATGTAGTAGAATATGATTCACGAGATCTATGATGGGGCCAAGAATAGGACTCCATTCTGAATTTTTATTTCTAAACTCTCATATAAAGATAAATGCTATAAAGGTTAATGATTTTATTTCTCTTCCTTTTGGGGTGGGTTGAAGAGGGAGGTAAATAGATTTAAAGAAAACCAATGATTCACATGATTAAATCAATGGGAAAAAATTGGGAACAAAAGGACTAGAGACACATTGGAAAAGATAGATGAGGGACTTTGTATTTAAATATTCATCAGTGAGTACAAAATTCACAAACGCTAAAAAACATCATGACGCAGACAACAACTAGATCAATCAGAACACATTGATCTTATGCTATTTAACTCATGCTTTTGTGTCAAACCTCAATCAAAAAAGAAATAAAATTTTTGTTATTGACTTCATACTTTGCTGCTCTATCATCAAATTTATTGGTTATTTCAAAAGAAAAATGCATGGATTCTGATGAGCTTGGAGATTATTATTAAGGTCACTTTCATCTTCTACAGTTAAAATGTAAACTCCTTGAGGACAGGAACAGTACCCTTTTCACCTTCAAATATATCTCCATTTCTGTGTACATAGTACGTTTTTATTGTGGGTTCTTTCCTCTTTTCTCTTGTTATTTCATGAAATCACATGGTTCATCAGCTCTATGCAAATGACACTAAAATCTCTATCTACCTCCTTACTTTCTTTATAAAGTCCAGGACTACCAAAATCTATTAGATATATATGACTAGTCATCCTATAAGTCTTAACAAATCAACATGCCCAAAGCAGAACTCCTCAAATCCCAATCCTCCTCTTTTGTTGCTTTTTATATTTCTATTAGAGATACAACCATTTTTCCAGGCACCTAGGTTGGAAACTTGTAAGTTATCCTCAACTCTCCCCTCTGTTTTTTTTCTCATATCTAATATTTGTCCACTTTGCTTCTAGCCTCTACAATACATCTTCCAGAAAGTTTCCAAACTGATATATTCTGCATGCTGCACTCACAACTTTCTTCCCAGATTTTCACTATTAATGCCCCAGAAATTTTTTCACTTCTCCACTCTGGAAGGTCATTTCTGTCTTGGACTTCACAAAGTAGAAGTACCTACTACCCCCTTAAAACCCTTTCTTTGATCCACTGTTTCCATCTAGAGCTTCCATTTTAAGGAAGACACCCAGAGGTCACCCTTGATTTCATTCCTCCTTAGGCTATACTCTTGACTGACTTTCCTACAGAATTTTCTACCTCCTGTCAGCTTCTTTTTATGTATTATCTTTCCTCCATCAAGACTCTGTTTTTATTTTTATTATTTATTAAAGGGGCAGTCTTTGTTTCAGCTTGCATTTGTGTTTCCAGAACAGCAAAGTGCCTTGCATAATGTTAAATTCTTATTAAATGCTTATTTATTTGATATTATGTAATTTCTGAGATATGTAGTGATACCAATTTACTGAGACTTTTGCAAAACTTTGCAAAGATTCATCATGAACCTGACAAACAAGAAGCAATTCTACCAACTTCAGTGTGGAGACTGCAAAGTTTTGCAACAAAAACAACTATAATGCCTTCCCAAAAATACATTTGGCAGCTGGATGACACAGTGGATAGAGTACTGGGCCTGGAGTCATGGACTCTTATTCCTGAGTTGAAATATACCTCAGATAATAACTAGTTATGGAACCCTGGGGCAAATCACTTAATCCTATTTTTTGCCTCAGTTTCCTCATCTGTAAAATTAGCTGGGGAAGGAAATAGCAAACCACTGCAGTATCTTTGCCAAGATAACCCCAAGGGAGTCACGGAAAGCCAGACATGACTGAAAATGATTGAAAAACAAAGAGACATTTATGACATTTAAAATTGTGAACAATGGCCAATCGTGCTGCTGAAAAGTGTACTTTCAACAGTTCCAGAAATTGATCAAATGTCCCAGTTTTATGTACCCTCGTTTGCCCTAGTTTTAAGCAGAGACAGAGAAAATACCTATGAGGATGTGAGCAAAGCTATTCAAGGATCTTTATTTCTTTGTAATCACATGAAAAGGGAAATGGAAAGGCACTTCACTTGAAAGAAATTCACTCTTTTCAATTTTTTCTACAACAAAAGTTGCAGCTACACCTATTTTGATATGGGTGGGTTTTTTTTTTTAACTGAAAGATTTGTAGTATATGCCTAGTAGACTTTGATTCATCTCTCACATGACTCTTTCACCACATTCAAGACAGAGAGTACCAATAAAGTCTCTCCTCAAATGGGCTCAATAAGGCAAAATTCTTTCAACTAATTCTTGTATGGCATGACCTTGAGACACTTCATCATCTTTGTCATCATCCTCTGGACACTCTCCAATTTACCAACTTCTTTCCTAAAAATGTGAAATTAAGAACTGAATGTAATACTCCTGATGGTCTGAACAAAGAAGAGTACAATAGGAAGTTCATCTCCCCTAGAACAGGATACTATGCCATTCTTAAGGCAAACTCAGATGATTGAAATAGCATTTTTGACTGTCACATCATACTATTGACCTTTCTCAGTCCACCAATCTCCCTAGATACATTTCCAGACAAAATGTTAACACCCCATGCACTCCACAGGTTATAAGATTAATTTTTTTAAAATAAGAATTGGCTTTGGATCTCAAGAGGAAAGAAATATAACTATGCATAAATTAAAGCTAATTCACAAATATTTTTTATGATATGCAAACTGCCAGTGGTACATACTAAAAGATGACATGTGTTAATCAGCCCTGGTGGCTACTCAATTTTTCAGTTATCTGTCCTTATTCTTAAATAACAAAGAGGCACATATGATAGGAATCTAGCCCTATAGAAGCCTAGCCATAGCCATCTTATACTCAGAGCAAAGATTAACCTTTTTTTACTGTGACATGGAACTCCTTTTATGGTCTGGCAAAGCCTATGGATCCCTTCTCCGAATGGTGTTTTTAAGTATATAAATAAGGTTGTAAAGAAAATTATTTTGAAATACAGTTATTAAAAAAATACAGTTTACAGACCTCAGGTCTGAAGATGACTGTTTTAGACCCATTGCTCTAGAGGGCAAAAGAAACAATAGCCTTTTAAAAATGCATAAGTAGACTCCACGCACATTATATATATATATATGTATATATATATATATAATCATGAATAAATTAGATGAGATGTAGGAGGAAAGAATGGAATGTGGGTGGAAAATTTTGCAGTCCTGGGTTGATTCTTCTAGTTATTTCTATATACCTCCTCCTATCTGAACCTTTTTTGTGGGCACGGGAAAAAAGGCTATCCAGAGTGAATTTATACACAGATATATGGCTTAATGCTTATCCCTATCAAATGTCATCTTATCAGATTTGGTCCAGTGTTCTAGCCCACCATTTGAAGCATCAGCTATCTCTTCTAAACTTTGTGGCATCTGCAAATTTAAAAAGTATGTTATCTAACCCTTTAGCCAAGCCTTAATAAAAATAAAAATAAGAAAGCATAGAGTCAATCCAAGATCCCTGAGGCATGTTATTAGAGACTTCCTTCCAAGATAATAGCAAATCATCAGACTCCTCCTTGAGTGTGGCCATTCGATTAGTTCTGAATCCTCCATATTAGCCCAAATCTCATCATGTTTCCCACAAGAATGGCATTAGATACTCTCTAATAAAAAATTTAAAAATTTAATTTAAAATAAAACAAACTGACCCCATTTTAGAGAAGTAGCAAGAGTTTAAGATAGTCACTGGAAGTCATGATTTAAATGGAAAAACTGGGACTAAAATTCAGAGGATTTTTCATGATTCTGAGCATAGTCCTTTCCATTAGAGCATAAGACCTCAACTGTCCCTGAACCCAGGCAAACAAAGCTGATGTAAATAACTTCTGTCTCCCCTAATGTGCACAGCTGCACTATTTGGTAGCTTACAATCATTTGTGAAAAAACAAAAATTTAACTTGTTCAGCTATAAATGCCCACACCTTTTGCATGTGCAGCTGAATACACAGTCATTTATCACTGCCCAGTTACACTGACATTTGAATAAGTCATATGATAAAGTTATTATGCTTACCAATAAAAGCCTGTGGTGCAGATTATGCCAGATACCAGATATTTATTATCTCCTATATGCAATCATTCTATTTTATTCATCTCTAATGTAGTCCAGGCATGGTTCTGCCCACTTTGCCTAGATTCTGTCTCTTTCTGGCTTGTTCACTCCCTCTATACCAACACTATAGCAGAGAAGACAATTTCCCCACGGGGGCATGAATATGGCTACCATTTGTTCTCAGAGTCCTGAATATAATGTTGGGGTTTTTAGAGAGGAAGGAAGAAAACATCCTTACTGCTTGCCATGGTCTCATTTGCACCCCCAAAGGTATGCTTACCATATACATAAGTCATTATAATTGCATTGACTCAAATATTAGGCAAGAATCTTCCACTAGATTTCCTTCATGAGATTTTTGATGTATGTGTGATTTGTGTCTCCTATCATGATATGAGCAATATGGAAATTTGTATTATATAAAAGGACAGTTACAAACGATATCAGACTATTCACAGCCTCAGGGAAGGGGAGGAGAAAATCTGAATTTTAAAAGTTTGAAAAACAGTTGTCAATTTTTTTTACATGTAAGTGAAAAATAAAAAAAAAATAGAAGAAAAATAATTTAGGCAAGAAGGTCAAAACAGGAGTCATCATAACATAATATTTTTGGGAAAATCAAGCATAATGAAAGCATAACATTTTGCCCATAAACCTTGGTCATGCTTTTCCAAATAATATGCACAATGTCCATGAGGGGAAGAAAGAATAATGAATACACAGAAACCTAGCAGTGAGGCACACGCAAAAACGAGGGTAATAATAGCACCTGTTTCTCAAGGTTGTTGTAAGGATACCATTTATAATAATTATAAACCCCTTAACACAGTGCTTGGAACATCAAAGGCACTATACAAATGATAACTAATGTTATTTTTGCCATCTTTAACATTATTATTATTTACTATTTGAATAATATTCATCATTTTATAATAATTATTATTTTTCCAAACTCTCTCACTTTATAGATAAGGAAAATGAGATCTAAAGAGGTCACATCACTTGGCCAGCATCATTCAGGTACTAGTAACATTTGATCCTTAAATCCTCCAAATTTGTCTTTGCCATAATGCCTCTCTTTTCAATGACCTTATGTGGTTTTACTCAGTTCTGATCTTGATCTACCTGGCCTCAAACTGGGTTTCAGATTTTGTGCTCTAAATAATATTATCAAGTAGACTATTGTCTCACAGGCTAAATAACTCTTTGGTACACCTTGACCCTCTGTGTCCTTTCACAGGCTGATTACAAATCAATCAACCAATCAATGAAAGAACTAAACTATCAAAAAGATGTTTGTGGGAAAAGACATATGAAGCATGGAGCTACCATCTTGGAAGGGACAGAGAACTCTGTCATCATTGACCATAATAAAGAAAAGCACCTTCAAACCCTTTTGGCATCTTTGTGGTATGATGGAAAAGGTCCTTGACTTGGAATCTGAGGATTTGGGTTTATATCCTGACTCTAACACTTATTATCTGTGTAACTGTGATCAAATCACCTAATCCCTCTGGACCTCAATTTCCTCAACTATAGAATGAGGAGATTTAATTATATTTTCTCTAGGATCTCTTCCAGTTTTATATTTATGATCCTGAAAACTAGATGACTACTAATATCCCTTATAATTCTATATTTTATTTGGTCTTTGAAGGAATCCAATATTGATTTTCAGTTTTCTAGGCAATAATTTTAACAAATCCAACTTCACTATTAACAATATTCTAAGATATCTCTGTGGGAAAAATATACTTTCAGAAAGCCAGAATTTAGAACACCTGCTAAGTCATCTATCCTGATGGGACAGTCCTTTTAGAGACCTTAGAGACCAAGTGCCCAAATTGCAACCCTCATGCCACAATGAGCCCCCCCACCTTACCCCAGATGAGGGGAGGGACAGAAGGAAGTGCTCCTACTGGGCTGTTGGGCAGAGGGGTGGATCATGTAAGAAATGTCCTCAGGAGCACGTACAGAGGGGGAAGGGAAAAGCCTCCTCTGGCATTCTCTGGCATATGTGCTATAGGTTCATCAACATGGCTTTATAGCCTTCCAAACTCAAATGAATCTATAAGGTTAATTTTCTCACACCAGGCACCATATGTCTGTACCCAGATATAGTTGTCCATTCTCTAAATTAGCATGATTCATATTTCATCTTAGAAATAAATGCATATTGAATCAAACCAGGTAATAATTTTGAAGGTTTATTTTCTTTCTAGGGAGTTGATAGTAAATTTCCATTCATTCATTTAACATTTATTAAGTACCTACTATGTATAGAGTACTGGGTTAGATACTTGGTGAGTATATATCATTTAGATTTAATAATCTTCTCCAACCCCACTGAACTGCAGATCTAATTGAGGGAAAATCAATTTTCCCCTCTGACATGTGGTATTTGTGCTTTCTCCTCATACAGAGCACATAATTGTTTTATCTAAAATTTTTTCAAAAATTTCCATTAGATCAATCTGGAAAACAGGAAAATAAAATCACGTGTTCCCTATTCTCCTAACCAGCACCTTGCTCTTTATTTTATTTGTTATTAAGCAAAATCAAACATATTTGTTCCTAAAGGCATGTCAGAGTTAATAAGGTACCATTTTAAAATCTTGCTTTAAGCAAATAAAATCATTATTGAATCTGTTCTTATGGAAAATAGTAATTCTCACTTGATTAATCTTAAATTTGATGAATTAATCTTTAAAAATTTGCTTCTCAGAAAAGTGAAAAGGTAGATAGTAAGGAGATTTCAGATACTCTTATAAAATGAATTAATGATATATCACGATATTATGAAATAAATTGTTTTAAAAGTATATTTGGGCATAATTATCAGGTTTTGCCCTGAAAAAAGAGAGAAGAAAATGTTATTCCAACCTTGAAGAAGAGGTCAGGGACTTTGGGTATGTAACATTTAATATACTGTCAAGCTAAGTTGGTGTTTTTGTTAGTGTTATGGACCTGCTTATTTATTACAAGGGATGGCAGAGAAATGGATTTTCAATTGCAAGTAATCTAAATATATATATACATACATACATTTATATATATATATAGAGAGAGAGAGAGAGAGAAAGATATGCACATTTGGAAAATTATTTCAGATAGCATACCCTCTGCTTTTTCAACTCTTTGTTTATGTATAGTGATAACAAAAAACAATTCCGTAGGTATTTGGAAAACATTAGTGCAAATTATCTGGTATGCATGTGAAATTCTGATAATGGCTTGGAAAATTTAACTTACACTCAAGGGGGAATTGGGCCATTTATTGACTAGATTCAACTCCCCATTACTCAGTAACCTTTTTTCCCCCAATTTCATGAAACTCAGATTGTGTTAGCTGTTAATTGCTTCTCCTGTCTGGCTCTGTTAATGAGAGCAGAAGAATGCAGAACTCTTTAAAAATCATTATAACCATTAATCTAATGTCGTTTAGTAGAGTAGTGGTTGCAAAACAAAATACATAAAGGTTTTATTACCAACTCCTACAAACAAGGACTATATTCTGAAGTCATATCCATCTTGTTTAGAATTAATTTTCTCTGTCTCTGTCCTTCTGTCTCTTTCCTACCTTCAAGTATTTAAGTGGGTGTGTTTTTATTTGCAAATAGACAGGTGTATCCCTGTGCTCAAGGTCAAAGTACAGTATTGCTTCCCTGCTCAAAAAACCATTAATCTTCACTTTTTCTATCAAAATTTAAACTGGGAAAAAAGTGCCAGCAATAAATCACAACATTGTAAAGCTGGAGAGAATTTTAGAACTCATGTCGTCCAACCAAATTATACTATAAATGAAGGAACCAAAGCCAAGATGTGGGAAAAATAATAATCATAGCTGATGTTTAAATGATAGAGCATCTCCAGTGACCTCCCAACAACCTTTCAATGTAAGTATAAATATATTATTACAATTTTATAGTTGAAGAAAGTAAAATTCAGTGATTTGCTTGCAGAGTCACAAAATCAGTAAGTATTGGAGGTAGGATTTGAATCCAGCATTCTCCTGACCCAAGATTTTAACTTTCTTCACTATATCATGCTTTCTCTCTTGAAATGAAATGGTAAGTCCAAATTCACATAAACTTAGCATCGGGCCTTACTCCAAGAACTCCAAAGAGAAAAAGCCTACCAGGTCTCTAAGTACCCCCTTCCATTATTTTATTTTATTTTTAAAAAGATATTTTATTTTATCAATTATATGCAATAACAAATTTCCACATAAGCTTTCTGAAGTTTTAAGATCCAAATTATCTCTTTTCCTCCCCCTTCCTTTTCCCTTCCCAGAGATGGGAAGCAATTTGCTCTAGGTTATACATGTATTATCATGGAAAGTCTTTCTTTTTTTTTAAACAAAAAATAGGATGTTTTAATTTGCAGTTAAACTCATTCCTTTTATGGAGGTGGATATCTTTTCTTTATAATGAGTACCTTGGAGTTTTCCTGGATCTACATACATAATGTTTTTTGGCTGGGTAAAATATTCTTCTGGTTCTGCACATTTCACTTTTCATCACTTCATATAAATTTTCCATATATTTTGTGATCATCTCATTTCTCATTTCTTTTTTTTTTATAAAACATTATTTTATTTGGTCATTTCCAAACATTATTCACTGGAAACAAAGATCATTTTCTTTTCCTTCCCCCCCCCCCCCCTTCCCTCTCCCATAGCTGACGCACGATTCCACTGGTTATCACATGTGTTCCTGTTTCTAACCAATTTCCATGTTGTTGGTATTTGCATTGGAGTGTTCATTTAGAGTCTCTCCTCAGTCCTATCACCTCCACCCCGGTAGTCAGGCAGTTGCTTTTCCTCTTTATTTTTACTCCCACAGTTTATCTTCTGCTTGTGGATAGTATTTTTTAGATCCCTGCAGATTGTTCAGGGACATTGCATTGACACCAATGGAGAAGTCCACTACCTTCGATTGTACCACGGTGTATCAGTCTCTGTGTATAATGATTTCCTGGTTCTGCTCCTTTTGCTCTGCATCACTTCCTGGAGGTTGTTCCATTCTCCATGGAATTCCTCTACTTTATTATTCCTTTTAGCACAATAGTATTCCATCACCAACATATACCACAATTTGTTCAGCCATTCCCCAATTGATGGGCATCCCCTCGTTTTCCAATTTTTGGCCACCCTACAAAGAGCGCAGCTATGAATGTTCTTGTACAAGTCTTTTTACTTATTACTTCTTTGGGGTACAAGCCCAGTAGTGCTATGGCTGGATCAAAGGGCAGACAGTCTTTTATCGCCTTTTGGACATAGTTCCAAATTGCCCTCCAGAATGGTTGGATCAATTCACAACTCCACCAGCAATGAATTAATGTCCCTACTTTGCCACATCCCCTTCAGCATTCATTACTTTCCTTTGCTGTCATGTTAGCCAATCTGCTAGGTGTGAGGTGATGCCTCAGAGTTGTTTTGATTTGCATCTCTCTGATTATAAGAGATGTAGAGCACTTTTTCATGTGCTTATTAATAGTTTTGATTTCTTTGGCTGAGAACTGCCTGTTCATGTCCCTTGCCCATTTCAATTGGAGAATGGCTTGATTTTTTGTACAATTGATTTAGTTCTTTGTATATTTGAGTAATTAAACCTTTGTCAGAGGTTTTTATGAAGATTGTTTCCCAATTTGTTGCTTCCCTTCTGATTTAATTACATTGGTTTTGTTTGTACAAAAACTTTTTAATTTGATGTAATCCAGATTATTTATTTTGCATTTTGTAACTCTTTCTAAGTCTTGCTTGGTTTTGAAGTCTTTCCCTTCCCAAAGGTCTGACATGTGTACTATTCTGTGTTTGCCTAATTTTCTTATCCCCTTCCGTTTTTTTGACAGCACTAATCATTAGGAACTTTTTTTTTCCTTTCTGACAACAATCCTAAATTTTCAGCTTTGTAACTTCCACTCATTGCTCCAAAGTCTGTCCTCTGGGGCCAAAGAGAATAAGTTTAATCCTTTCTCTTTGTAACAGTCCTTAAAAAACTTGGAAGACAGCAACCATGTTTCCCCTAGGTTTTCTCTTCTCCAGGGGAAATATTCCCAATTCCTTTAACAAGTCTTCAAAAAAAAAAAATAGAACTTCAAGGCTCTTAATCTTTCTTGTTGCTATCCTCTCTGGACACTTTCCAGCTAATCAATGTCTTTTTTTTTTAACTGTGAGACTCAGAACTGAACCCACATATTCCAGATGATGTGTGAAGAGGATAGCTTACAGAGGAACTCCATATTCCTGGAATTTATCTTCCATATATCATTTCCATATTACTGGAAGATATGCTTCTCAATATAGCCCAAGATCACATTATGTTTTTGGGCCACTAAATCACAATGTTGATTAACAAAAGTTTATAATCTGCTAAAAACCTGAGATTTTTTAAATCCAAGGGCTATCTGAACATGCCTCCATCTTATACCTAAGAAGTTGATTTTTTTTCATGAATATGACAGCATTTAAATTAGACTTTATTTGTGTATAAAGTGTTTTATATAATAATGTTCATGTAGTTGCTGGGTTTGTTTTAACAAGTGTACACCAAGGCATTGACCCAGAAATACCACTATTAGGTTTATTTCCTGAGGTGATCAGGAAAAAAAAAGCAAAGAACCTCTATGTTCTAGAATATTTATAAAAGCTCTCTCTTTTGTGAAAAAGAACTGGAAACTGAAAGGATATCCATCAACTAGGGAATGAATGACTAAACATGTTGTGGTATATAATCATGGAAGACTGCTTAGCCATAAGGAATGAGAAGTAGCAATAGAAATATCATTTGAAGAATGGCTTGGGTATTTCCACTTCCAGAGAAAGAATTGACACATCAAAACAAGCAATAGAGTTTTACATGTGAATATATCTTTTCATCAAATGATGCATTCTCTAGTATAGTAAAGGGCAGAAGAGAGAGAGAGAGGTAACTAGAATTTTAATGTAACCAACAAACTAATTAATTAACTTTAAAAAAGAGATTGCATTTATCCCTACTGAATTTTATCTTATGAGAGTCAGCCTAAGACTGGCAACATCTAATTCCATCATCCATTGGTTTAGCTCTCCATTCCAGCTTTGTATCACTTGCAAATTTGACAAACATGCCATTTAAGGTTTTTCAGGAGAATGATAAAAAATTAAATAGCACAGTCCCAAACACAGTCCCCTAGGGGTTCTCCACCTGAGAAATTCCTACCTTAAGACACTGAATAATTAGCAATGTCTCTGAACCTGACCATCACGTCTAACACTTTCCTGCTATTTCACTTTGGCTTATGCCAGGTTTTATGTCCAAAAATGCCATTTTCTTACCCAGCTCTGCCTTAGGAAGTCCTTCTCATCCTTAAAGGTCCACCTTAAATGTTATCTTTTCCATGCAATTCTCAGAAACTCTCTCAGGCATCATTACTTTTTCTGACTATATACCTCTCTTACCTAATTATTATATTCCATTATGACCCATGAACGTATTTCTTCATACTGTCTTGTATCCTGCAGAGGTGAAGTAGGGAAGGTAGCCAGGATAGTGGCAGTTCTGTTCATGAGATATTACTACTTCTCGGCCAATGCCTTCACTACCACCTCCCACCACTACATTTTCTCCTCTCCATGATACTTACACCTCACTCACGATGAGAATCAGGGCTTTGGCTAGGTCTCAAGAATACAAATAATTGATCCTGTAAAAGAATTACCTGTGTTTGAATTCACATTCTTTAAAGTTATAACTAAGCAAAATATGACAGTTTATTTCAGTCTTTTGAAAATAATTAGTATGAATTCAAATAATGTGATTACTTTGCAGGAGTCATTATTCTCATTAATCAGGGGGCTGTCTGTAGTCCCCATTTTGGCAGGTGTGTATTGACCTATGTATTAACTAACTAACCAAATATTGGTCAAAGTTCTTCCTCACTTTGGCATGCTCCATGTGCCCTTTTATAGAGAGGGCAAGTTGTATCTGAAAATTGTCGTGTTTTTGCATATAGTCCTTAGATAAGTCTTCCTCTTATGGAATAAACCAATATTTATCACCCTATATTTAATCATACTGTTTCTGACAGTGCCTTCAAGATACTATCAAATTCTTTTTAAAAAATCCTTACCTTCCATTTTAGAACCAATACTATGTATTGGTTGTATGGTAAGGGCCAGGCATTAGGGGTTAAGTGACTTGCCCAGAGTCCAATAGCTAAAAAGTGTCTAAGGGCAGATTTAGATCCAGGATCTCCCAGCTCTAAGCCTGACTCTCAATCCACTGAAACCTCTAGCTGTCCAATAATAAATTCTGTAAATTGCAAAGTGACTAAAGCAAAACTCTCATCAATGTCTTTGAGAATACTGCTTAGAGGTAAGAATTTTATCAATGTAGTACATGCATCCTGAATGAAATTAGTGATTTTCTTATAATATAAGGAGGGAGGATATATTTACAAGTGCTTTACCAACAAGGTTTAGGAATTTAAATAAAAAGTATTTGTGGGTGATCACATAACCGATGGAGACATGATTGGGAATGTAGACTAAATGATCACCCTAGTGCAAATATCAATAATATGAAACTAGGTCTTGATCAATGACACATGTAAAACCCAGTGGAATTGCATGTTGGTTATGGGAGGGGGTGTAAGGAGGGGAGGGAAAGAACATGAATCTTGTAACCATGGAAAATTTTTCTTAATTAATAAAATAGAGAAGATAAGACAAAAAATATATCAGACCTTATTAATACCAAAAAGAAACTGAAAAAATAAAATTAATAACGCATAAAAAAGTATTTGTGGGGGCTGGTAGGTGGCTCAGAGGATAAAGAGTCAGATCTGGAGATAGGAGCTCTTGAGTTCAAATCTGGCCTCAGACACTTCTTAACAGTGTAACCCTGGGCAAATGATTCAACCCCCATTACCTAGCCCTTACCACTTTTTCTGCCTTGGAACCAAGACTTAGTTCTGATTCCAAGACAAAAAGTAAGGGTTTAAAAAATATATATTTGTGAGTCATGGTGCAAGATGTCATGGCTGAAGCAATAAATCACCCTTGTATACAAAGTTAACAAACCATAAGGATCTTGATCTTGCTTAGTGCTAAGCACACAGAATGAGCGTCAATAAATATTTGCTGGTCATTTGAGAAGGAGGATTTAAGCTAAAATATCAATTCTCTTTTTATCTCAATGCCACTAAACTTATGACACCTGGGTAACTTTGATGCTATAGACAGTTTATATTTGAAAAAATTTCAATTATTTAAATAATTATTCTTCAATATTTCAAAGAGTTATGATTTCCACTGACCCAGTATTCAACTAACCTATAATGTAGAAAAGAGACTTTTAAGAGTTGCTTGAGGTGCAGGTAGGTGACATAGTGGATAGAAGGTCAGGTCTGGAGATGGAAATTCATAGATTAAAATCTGTTCTCATATACTTCCTAGCTGTGTGACCTTAGGCAAGTCACTTAATCCTAGTTTCCTAGCCCTCACTGCTCATCTGCCTTGGAACTGATAGTATAGATTGTAAGATAGAAAGTAAGGTTTGTAGAAGGAAAAAAAGTTAAAAAAAAGGTGGTTGGACCAGTTTCATTATTCTATGACCAGCTGGGTTACAAGCTCCTTTAAACTTAGATAGGATGATGTTATGAGCAAAAGAAAAAAAAATCCATCATTGGTTGAACATACAAAACCTTTCCAGTGCAATCAGACCTGCCATGGGTATGTAGCTAGGTGATTTCCTGTAGTGGATTGAGTGTTGAAGCTGGAGTAAGGGAAGATAAGTAACTGGAACCCCTTGATTTTCCCATCTGCAAAATGGGGATAAAATAATTTCTACCTAAGAGGGTTCTTTTGATGATTGAGAGGATAAAGAAATTTGAAAACCTTAAAGTACCATATAAATGTTAGCTGTTGTTATTATGCTTACCTAAGATTATTGTTCAGTCATTTTCAGATATGTCCAATTCTTTGTGATCCCATTTGGGATTTTCTTAGTAAAGACACTGAAATAGTTTGCCATTTCCTTCTCCAGCTCATTTTACAGAGGAAGAAACCGAGGCAAACAGGATGAAGTGTCTCTCCCAGAGTCACACAGCTAGAAAGTATCTGAGGACAAAATTTAAATAAGGTCTTCTTGACTCCAGTTCCAGCCCTCCATTTACTGGACTACCCATCTTTCATAAACCCAGGGTCACTTGAACATTATGATGAGCCATGCAGTAGAACTTTAGTGTAGGTATTTTAAACCAAAAATGATAAAGCTTTTCACTTTTACACAAATATATTTCATCCGGTAAAAGAAATTCAAATTACTTTACAGATTAATTTATTATTTCTTATGATACATTCACTGAGTATTTAAATAGGACCACTGGCTCCTTTCTGCTGTACAAAGGGAGAATCCTAAGAACTAATGCACTTTGCAATGACTTCATAAGTGATTAACTTAAGAGACTTAGATGCCTCAATTAGTGAAAATGAATGCAAAGTGCTTGGTGAAGAGAACTTACTGAGACTTCTTTGCAATTGATAAAAGCAAGAGCAAGAGACCAGTTTTGTTTCTAATGTCTCTATCCAAGTAGATTCTTTTCTTTTTCTTTTTGTGAGGGAGGTTTCAGACTTGCTAAATGTTTAGAGGTCTAATAAGCCTCCATTCAACAATCATTTATTATGTATCTCCTGCATGGAGAACATTGGAAGAAATAGAAAATAATTAAGAAAAAATCTCTTACAATTCAGTAGAGGAATGTGATCTTTAGACCAATGGATGCAAATACAGATGATGATAATTGAATGAAAGAAAAAGGTTGTGAATTATTTTTTTAAAATTTAGGCAGAGGAAAGAAAAGAAAGAGAAGGAAGGAATAAGGGGGAAAGGAGAAAGAAAGAAAGAAAGAAAGAAAGAAAGAAAGAAAGAAAGAAAGAAAGAAAGAAAGAAAGAAAGAAAGAAAGAAAGAAAGAAAGAAAGAAAGAAAGAAAGAAAGAAAGAAAGAAAGAAAGAAAGAAAGAAAGAAAGAAAGAAAGAAAGAAAGAAAGAAAGAAAGAAAGAAAGAAAGAAAGAAAGAAAGGAAGGAAGGAAGAAAGAAAGGAGGGAAGGAGGGAAGGAGGGAAAGAAAGGAAGGAAGGAAGGAAGGAAGGAAGGAAGGAAGGAAGGAAGGAAGGAAGGAAGGAAGGAAGGAAGGAAGGAAGGAAGGAAGGAAAGAAGGAAAGAAGGAAAGAAGGAAAGAAGGAAAGAAGGAAAGAAGGAAAGAAGGAAAGAAGGAAAGAGAAAGAAAGATCTAGAGAAAAAAGAATGTCATACAAGGTCACTGAGACTCAGAGGTTGTTTGGTTCAAGAAATTACATTGGCGGTGTAACTGAAAGGTTCACATTAATTTCTAATTCTGTCAAGGTTGCAGTTCTGAATCTTCCATCAAGATAGCCAGAATAATTTGTCTTTTTATAAATATTCCATAATGTGCCCTAAGAGCAATTTTCATAAAGATTAAAATAAATAAACATTTCTCACATAATTAGTTTCACACACATAACAGTTTGGTTAATGGTTTAACAAAATATTGGCAGCTTATACAGGTTTATATATTTTTCCATATAGAAATGCTCTATTTTATATATAATATGCAGAACAGATGGTTCCTTGAACAGTATCAAATATACAAGTGACAAAAAATTTTGAAGCTAAGGAAATAAAACTAATTCAAGGGTGGAGGGAATCTTAGATTTCATATGCCTTGTGAACAGGTGTCATCTTGGTTGCATACTAAGAAGATTAGCATATTGTTTAACAGAATTCCCACATTTCTCACTGTATGTATTATGCATAGTATTCCAAAGACACATGATATAGAGATAACCCTGCATCAGCATAGTCTTTGATGATACAGACCATGGTGGGGGGCAAAGAATGATACCATAGAAGAGAGGCAAGAGCTGGGCAGTGATAGTTAAGTGACTTGCCCAGGGTCACACAATAGGAAGTGTCTAAGATCTGATTTGAACCCAGAACCTCCCATCTTTGAGCCTGGCACTCAATACACTGAGCTACCCAGCAGCCCCCAAGTTATATCTTTACAGACAAATATTTTACGAAAATGTTCAGAAAATAAAAATTCTAACTAAGCTTCATACTTATCTTTTAAAAATAAAAACAAAATGAGACAAAACACCCACCATTTCTCATCCTGTGGAACTTCTATGTCTTCCCCTTAAGACATTCACAGGATGTCTGCTCAATGTGCTGGGGGTCTTCCTGTAGACCACTCACCAGTGTATGAATACCAGTGGCAAATGCAGGCTGCCCATTGATTATCACTTACTACTTACATGGAGAACATTAAACTCGCAAAATATAATATTCAAGGAGAGAAGCTAAGAGATTTTTACCTAAAAAAACACCATTGAGTCTCAAATTGTGGTTTAAACAAGGAGTACTTAATGTCTCTAATTGAATAAAAGCTCCCCAGATTTACATGGAATTTCTAACACAAACCCACTATTATTTTCTAATGCTACAAGGTCTAATAGAAACAGCTAAAATGATGCATCAATTGACGTCAGCTCAAGCAATCTCTCCTGAACTGACTCATATAATTGAGTTTTGAAGCAGGCAAACATAATGAACGTTTATTTTCAATTCAGAGGAAGACATAGTTCTCTTCTTTCTATTACTTCATAAACTGGACTTTCTACTGAAGACTTTTGGGAACTTCCTCTATTAATTATAATACAAGCAGAATTAAAATATTATTATTAAGAATTGAGGGATAAAATAATGTCCTAAATATCATACTTTATAGTCTTCAAAATATGCTAGGCTAACAATGGCAAGTTAGCCCTAACATGAACAGGGTACAATACTACATTCTCTATTTTTGTGGCTGTAGAAATGGCTAAATATATTGTAATGTTATTAATTTTAAATGGAGTCAGTCACAGTCAACAACTGTAAGATGGCTAATTAAGATAAAAATTCAAAAACATTAAATCCATCAAGTGTTGAGTAATGGAATTCTATTTAGGCTCTTTTGGAATCCAGGGAGTCAGAAGATACAGATTCTTGTCGTACATCTGCTAGCTTTGTAACTTGTGGTAAATCACAGAATGATAGATTTATGGTTGGAGGGGACCTGAGGGGTCAATTTATTCAATCCCTGCATTTCTTATTCTACTAGTGTGATTTTCCCCAAGGTTAGGGAGATGACAGAGAGAAGAGGTAGAATTTTATCTCGGGTCTTCTGACTCCAAATGCAGTCCTTTTGGCATTCACTAATCTGACTCATCTGTGAAAGAAAGAGACTGTACTAAGGTTAAGTGCCAAATTTTCTTACAAGTTTCAAATTCTGTCATTATGTAAAGTTGATTCTTCTCCACTAAAAACTGAATAGGTAGGTAAAATCATTTAAATGACAGAAAATGAAAAGAATTTCATGCCCCCGTAGGCTCCTATAAGTACCTAGTAGAGTAACAATCACAATGAAAATTAGCAAAATTAACCTTATTAGGGACATCTAGGCAGCTAAGTGGTTAGAGATCCAGATCTTGAGACAGGAAGTACTGGGTCCAAATTAGGTTTCAGATAACTCCTAGATATGTGACCCTAGGCAAGCCACTTAACCCTATTTGCCTAGTCCTTATTGCTCTTCTGCTTTGGAACGATAGTATCAGTTCTAAGAGAGAAGATAAAGGTTGTTTATTTGTTTTTTCCCTAAGTACCCATAATAAAATAATTTGATACCACCAGCAAATCATAAGCCAAAAAGGGAGAAAACAAAAACAACTATAGTTGTGCTATAAAGCATGAAAATGTATTCAATTGAATCAAATAAAAATTCTATTTTCTTCCTTTTGCCCAATTTTATCAATCCACTGAGACCAAATTTTTTCCTCATGTCCCAACTATGAACCCTATTCAGTCCAGAAAATGAATGAGAGTATAGAGGAAGAGATACAATAAATTGCATTTCTGAGGGAAAAGACAAATAAGTACTAGGATATAGATGATATAAGCCTCCAATGTACAAGTTTTACAACATTATGATTGTTATTGAACATTCTCTAAGTCACTGTAGATCACAAAGATTAGTACACATATAAGGAGATTTGAGGGGCTTGGTATGCACAGCATCCCTTCTCCTTTATGAAATTTGATTTCCCGATTAGTTCTAATCTATGCTCATCTCTGGTAATCATCTAGATTGGAGGTTTATCATTGCTCAGAATTCCCACCTCTTTTTCATGGAAGGAAACACAATTATCAGCCTAATCCCTCTGAGTTTTTTTACTTCTTTTCATTTGTAGAAGATTTCCAAGAGTTGGGGCGGTGGGGAATGGATGGTAACTGTAATGAATAGGTTAAAAATATACCAAAAAATAGGGCATCTGAGCTACCTACTTTCTATTTGAATAGTGTGTCATTATTTTCCAGCTTTGCTCAGCTTCAATTGTTATTTCTCAATATAAAGGGGATTTTTCAGAGCTTCATCACTCTGGTCCAGTTGTTAAAAGTGGTTGGTCTGGGGGATGACAAGGAAGCCATAAGCATGATTTTGCTTTGATGGTAGTCTGGAGGATTGAGTTTACAGATCAGGGGAGTATATAAGATCTTCCCCCATAGCTGGTCATCTGTTCAGGAATATCAGTTAAGGTTTCCCAATTAAAGTTTCTCCCAAACAGATAAAATGATCATGACATTGGCACCAGGCTGTGGAAGTAGAAAAGCAGCATCAGGGTCTATTTTGTATTATATCTATTGAGGCATTCATCTGGAGTCAGCAAGATGTAAATTAAAATCCAGCCTAGGACATTTACTAGCTGTGTGACCTTGGGCAAGTCACTGAACCCTGTTTGCCTCATTTTCCTTATCTGTAAAATGAAATTAGAGAAGGAAGTGGCAAACCACCTAAGTGTCTTTGGGTCACAAAGAATCTGAAGTGACTGAAGGGCTAAACAACAAGGTGTCACAGTGCATAGAAGGCTGAGTCTAGAATCAGGAAGACTTGAGTTCAAATCTAGCCTCAGATACTTACTGGTTATGTGACTCTAGGCAAATCACTTAGCCTCTATTTGACTCAGTTTCCTCATCCATAAAATGGGGACAATAGATCTACTTCCCAGGTAATTGCTGTGAATTAAATAGTTGAGAGGATATAGATGGGACTGCATTGAGTAGAAGACTGCTTGATTTATTAAGCATTTATTTTGTACTAGATGTTCTGATATAAAGTTTAGAGAAATCTCATCCTCCTACTAGACTGAAAGCTCCTGAGGAGAGGGGATGAGACAAAAATATGAACAGAATTACAGAATCTCAGAGTTGCAAAGCTCATGTTCACTGTTTGTGAACAGGAATCACCTTCATATAGCATATAGCATATATCAGAAGGGATCATCCAATGTCCTCTCCCTGTACACACATTAAGAATTCCTGTAATGGTAACCTTCTCAGGAAGGTCATTCCCTTTTAGGATGGTTGTATTTATTGGGCTTTTTTTCTTAATGTTTAAAGGGAAATAATGGAAGATAAATTTAAATATGTTGGTTAGGGCAGCAAATTGTGGAAGAAGAATTTTTTATTCAATTAGTGAACAAATTAATTTTCCAGAAAAATTTTTTTTTCAGAAAAATCTCTCTCCCTCTTTATTTCTGAAGTTCCAATTTCTCAAAGACTTTTTCAAGGTAGTTTTAATATTGATCTCTGGTTTGGTGCATGGAATTCACTGATTTTCTAAATTTCTTCTTGTTATCCTGATAGTTATATCATTTTTCTCACATTTCCCCACAGAGCTCTTGAGCTACATAGCAGAATTACTTGTTACGTGTGTTCTAGTACATGTGGAAAAAAGATTGGCAGGGGTCAGGAAGTTGGAAGAGCTGCTATTTTGACCCAAGTACCTTAAAAAATTAGAATTCAAATTCCTTTCAGTCGAATATCAACCTAAAAGTATCCTAAATTATTTTAACAGGACTGATGCCTAAAGACAACTCAAATATGCAATATTATAATGGCATATTAAGGGGGAAAATTCTTTTCCTAGATGATTTTATAGTAACGGTCATAAACTGAAAAAAAAAAAGGCTTGATTAAAGTAGAAAATTCCTACATTAAAATGTCTCTGGAAGATTCTCTAAAAACTAGGAAGCACACCTAATGCCATCTTTAAAGCACATTCATATTTAACAGCTATGTTATGCTTTCTTCTATTTGCCAGAAGTCAACTTGACTAAAGTGTGTTCCATCATGGCATAGACATAACTCTAAACCCTGGAAGCCTATGCCAATAGCTCAAAAGTTCTCTCAGATCCTACCAAGTTGTAAAAGCTTTTACATTTGGGCGCAGTGATAAACTGAATGTCTGAGGATGAGTCCAAACATATTGCAAAATGTATCAAATTCTTCTGTCCTTTAGAATACTAATATCTATTTAAACTTGTGGAAATATCTTGGAATTTATTCCAATGAGCTCAAGTCATCAACTGCCCATAGTTTATTTTTTAACCTTTTTTTCACATTTTAAAAGAGAACTATGAAGCAGTAGTTCTTCATCTAAGTGTCACAGACTATATAGATAACCGAGGGTCCCAATATTTGAGTTTTTTAAAGATATTTTGAAAATTGTATTTCATCATAACTTTCCCCTGTAGTCCTATATGTTGTTTTTTTCCCTGTATTTAAAAACATTATTTTGAGATTGGATCACCATATTTTATCAGACTTCCAAAAGGGTCCAAGATACAAAGAAATGTTAAGAAACCCTGAACTAAAGGCCAGAGGTGTTAAATCTGCATTTAGTGAAGAGAGGACAATTTGATGAGATCATGGATCCTTCAAGTACTAGATTTCTTCTGATATCTGTAACCTGGAATGATTGTTGGTACTGAAACAGAGAAGAATAGGAATATTAGGCCCTTTTCTCCAAAGGCCAACTGCTCCTCACAAGCGGTAAACATATTTGATGTTGCCTATTAATACAAGGGAAAATAAAAGTGATTATTTCATTTATTTAGTAGTCACATCAAGGTTTTACAGATCAGTAATATATAATTACTTTGTGCTCACTACCAGAATTTGGTAATTGCAAAGTAATTAGCAGAGTCCATATCACCATTAGATAAGCAAGTAATTATTTGCCATGCCAATTAAAACACACAGCCATTATTCATTAATAGCTTTAGGAAAAAATAATGGATTTACGCACAGGTACATTAAAGGGCTGGCAGAGTAGCAATTGTATTGGATACAGCCTTTTCCCTGGGATACTGTTTCTCATCCAAACTGAAGGAAAAAACAGCACTGCTGGGAGCCAGCTTGCCTGGGACTATTGATGCCGAATCCATGCTAAGCAATTTCATGTTTTATTTATAAAGCAATTTCTCCTTCAGGAGTTATTTAAATATTTCATAAATTTGTCTTGATGAAATATTAAAGACAAAAAAACAGAACTGCTTCACCTTTCCTATAACAGACTTTTCACAAGCTGGATGAGAGAAAGAACAGATTTTGAGAGCTTCTAGTTACTTGTTAGAGCAATTAACGCAACTAAATTCTGGTAGGAAAGGTATCTCAGTTCAAAAGCTTTAATGTCCTTATCCATCACTATGCTTATGCCTTAGTGTCACTACTCCCTTGGAACCCTTATCCTTTTTTATGTCATTACATCTCACTTTAGCAATACCAAGGATTTTGTTGTTGCTGTTCAATCATTTTCAGTCATGTCCAACTCTTGGTGACCTCATTTGGGATTTTCTTGACAAAGAAAATAGAATGGTTTGTGATCCCTTCCTCTGCTTATTTTATAGATGACTTGACTATTATCAAGTCATGGCATTGAAAAGATCCTTGAAAGGTCATTTAGATCAGGATGTCAACCTATCATATCACATATCTCCTTCCTTCCTTCTTCAGTTCAACATGGAATTGAACTAACAAGTTTTTCAGAAGAGAAATAAGAAGGCAAAATAAAGTTATTATAAATAGATGAACACTATTAATTTAAAGCAAAAAGGCAACTTGAATTTGAGCCTATCCTCTTGCCATTCAGATAGGTTTTCTTAAACTATCTCATAGTGATGACAACCCATACAATTTTTAAAACAAATAAAGAAGATAACATTATCTTTTGAAGCATATTCCAAAATGTATCAAACTTCTCTGCCCTTTGGAAAACTGATATGTATTTAAATTCATGTATCAAGACATCTTTTTGCAAAAATTTTCCTATTTGTGAATGATAAGATGACTATTGCCCAAAGACAGAATAATTCTGAACCAGTCAAGATGAAAATAGCCATATAAATGTCTTAATCTCTTAGAAAGCAGGAAAAACAAAGAATTCAGCATAAGGAATGAGAACAGTTTTGGCTGTTCAAACTTCTGCCAATATAAGATATTTACAACATAAATGATAGACCCTCAAAAGTGCCATTAGATCAGGTATTTCTTTTTATCTCTATTTCCTTTGCTGTCCCTTAGTTAATTGCACACCTGTTATCACATAGGCAAGTTAAGTTACACAATATAGCATTGTGTTAAGGGAACCCCCTCTCAGGATCACACATTTGAGTGTGACCAGCTTCCCTGTGCTTGGGTCACGGGAGAGTGACCTAGGTATATTGACCCAGAAAGATTCAGGTTAGGATCCAGGGGTAAAGAAGAAGATATAAAAGAGAGGATTCCAGGAGGTGGGCTCTCTCTCTATATATATTCCCTTGGATGCAGCAGTGAAAGGAAGATGGAGGAGAGAGCCATGTGGAGAAGCACTCATGTGGCTAGTTAGAAATAAGCTTTTTCTTCTCTGCCTGCTTTCTTTTACTCAAGTTAATATTAATACACTCTATGGAAATTAATGATTGGAGTTTAATTTAGTCTTAAGCACAAAACAATTTTACTTTTAAAAGATTATGGCTCCACACATCAATGGCCTTACCACTGTTTACCACACACACATAAAAAAACCCACTCTACCTTTTGTAGGGAAGAGTAGATGAAAAGAGAATATCTACGTCATTTTGATAGACTTAAGAAAGTGTTTCTTAGGGTTGCTCACATCTAAATTCATGATTTCAGCATCTTTCCATCCTATAGACTCAAAATAATGTGATATGTGTGATATGATCTGAGACTTAACAAAAAGAAGATATTTAATATCTGAGAAAGTTCTTGAGTTGGAAGCTTGGGGTAGCAGAATATCCCTTAACCTACTGATTTTGTTTATATTGCTTCATTGATGTTAAAAACACTAATTCTTGGCTAATGATACTGCTGCCAAATGCACTGTGGAGTCAAGTGCCATAGAGTTACCTGATAATGTGACAATTCACTTTTTTCTTTGTAGTACAACAGACACACAGTTCCTTCTCACTCATCACTTATGCAGAGGAAGACACATTAATATCTTTGTGGCTTGGAGTGAATGCATTAGCCTCTTATATCATCCTTCCTCCTCTTTTATAGTTTTTCCCTTTTATGCATATGAGTATGGCTTGCATAGACTATAAATCCAATAAGGCTATAAAATGCTACTTTATAATACTTTAAGGTCTAAAGAAGTATTCATATGATCATGGATTTTTGAACTTGAAGGAACCTTCGAGATAATCTAGTGCAATTCTCTCATTTTACAGATGAGAAAAATGAGGATGAGAAGTTATTTGTGCAAAGTCATATAGGTAGTGAATAACCAAGTCAGAATCTGAACAAAGTTCCTTCCTCCAACACTTTTCCCACTGTACTCCTGCTTATTGATTTCATTTCCATTCAACAAACATTTATTAAGCAATTCCTTTATGCAAAGTACTATGGTAAGTATTGAGGATACAAAGACAATAAACTAAATTTCTTATGCTCAATGAATATTCATAAATGAAAAGCATATGTGCTCTGGACAACTCACTCAATCTCTACTTGCCCTGGAAGGTAGGATACTCAGAAGGAAATTACTATGTGTGTGGGGATGTTGAGTTATTTTTCTAATGGCATTGCTTACAAATTACCACCCCATAGCTTCTTGTTATTGTTTATCAGTTGATATCAATCATCCAGTCCAACTTAATTAGTTTTTAGCAATGGAAATTTGCCATGGTGGGGTATAAAACTATCCCACCATCAGAAACTAGGAGAAAGTGAGTAGCACATGTTTGAAGTAGGTAGCTCAGAGCTCTTGGTTTTGGGAAGTCTTTTTTCCCCTTGCAAAGGGTTACCCATGAAGTAGACCCTTGTCATATTATAATAGTCCCTTTAGGTTCCTTGTGAAGTCTTGAGTATGCCTTTCCTCTTCATATCCATTCTGTTCAAGTCTCCCAACATGGGATACTATTGCCAACTGCTGCTGTCTGGAACATATGTGAGAAAGTCAATGAAAAGTATAAAATCCTTTGGACTCTACAGATTGCATGGTTCTGCTCTGACAAAGGAAAAGGGGAGTGTGAGAAGATTTATGCTTTCTTCTCTTCTCCAGCCTTCAAGCAATTACTTTCTCTTCTCTCCCCACTTGAATTCCTGGATTCGAAATGGGTAAGCAATTTTGTAGACAACATGAGGGATGTAACTGAGTCTCCTAATGAATCTCAATATACTTATCATCCAATATCACTCCAGTTCATACAAGGGTTTTCAAGGACATCTAACTAGATTGAGGACTTTTTTGCACTTAGTCTAAAATCTATGCTTGACAAGTCAACTGAGAAGGGTTCTCCTCTATTTAAGGTAGCATCCTGACACTTATCGTGAGGTGGGGGTAATTAATTAACTGACTCAATCTACCCCCCCCAACTCTTGCATAAAATATAAAACTAAATGTCATAATTTGAGAAAGAAATAGAGAGATTGGAAAAGGTTTCCCTAAACCTTGAAGGAAGCTAATGATTTTAAGAGAAGAAAGTAAAAGAACATTTTCCAGGTCACAGGTTTTCAAAGCAAGGATTATCTTAAAGAATTCTAATCAATCCTTTCATTGACAGATGAGGAAACTAAGCTCCAGACCCCGGATTTGAACCCAAGTCATCTCATTCTAAATTACTGTCTTGTCTTCTACAATCCCTTCAAGCTTCACCCCACAATTGTGAAGCAGATAATACAAATACTATCATCCCCAGCTTTCAGGTGAGGAAACAGAGGTCTGAAGATGTTAAGTGACTTGCCTATTATTATATACTATCTGGATAAATTCAAAGTCGGAACTTGAAGTCATGTCTCTCCTAATACTAAGCCCGATCTCTTTCCCCTACTCTATGTTGCCTCTCCCTACTGAATAGAATAGTAAAGCTGGAAAGAACTTTTCAGAGTAAGTCATCAACTCTCTTATTTTACACACAAGCAAACTAAAGCCCAGTGAAGTTTTGTGACTATTCAGGGTCACAGGAGCAGTAACAAGAGCTGAGAATCAAATCAGGCCAGTTTATTCTTTAGAAGTCAAAAAGGAATGCTGGATTTGATGTCAAGTCCCACTGTTCAAATTATGCTCTACTTTGAATCCCAACTCTGCTCCTTCTGAAATTTATGAGCAGAGGACAGTCACAAATTCTCTGAGCTTTGGTTTTCTCATCTACAAAAAGAGGATAAAAAAATTCTTTCAATGTATCACAAACAGTTGTGAAGAAAGTACTCAAAGTGCTCCACAAATGTGAATTATCATTATAGCCTTTGTTATTTATTAGCAGTAGTATATCAAATGATTTTCATGAATGAAGTACTTCTCAAAGTGCTATATGAATGGGAATTGCTATTGTTATTATCACTGTTATGAATTTTTTCAACGTTGTACAGGTAATTTGACCTTGCTGGGGCTCAGTATCCTGATAAGGCTAAATATGAAGGTTGGTTCCTGATCTACAGTCAACTATGATGTTCTGCCCTCCAACAATATACAACTATATATTCTTCCTTTGCCTCTGATTATAGTTTTGATGGATCAGAATTTCAAATATACATTTTTCACAGAATCACAGGACTAACTACTTTATCTTACATTCTGTTGCCTTTATTTATAGGCAATAAAAACAAGGTGGCAAGAGAAAGAGAATCTGAGAGAAGCAAGAGAGATGGGGTGGAGAGTCTGATATTATTTTGGTTTTTAACAACTATTACTCAGGTTAGCCTGAAGTTTTGAATAGCTGGTACAAGTCACATGACAATGGCAATCAGATACTTTAAAAGTGCTTTTAGCCTCTTGCTGTTGTATAGATTTTGTGTTTTTGACCATTTCTCCTACATAAAATGATAAACATAAAACTGGCAAATACCTTGCTGCACTTTTGTCCTCTTCTCATACTCAAAATATCATAGAAAAGGTACCATATGACCAAACATCTGTGTCCTTTACAAATTCCACAAATCTGCTGCTGTCTTCCATATCTTATTTAGGGAATAATTACCTTAAATAACAAAAAGAGAAAAAATCCCCCTCTACCAACCCATTAAGATTAAAGGGAGAGTTGCAAATTCTAAAGCTTAAAAAGGTCAGTGCAAAGGTTACCAATAGAATTATTTTCACCTGACAGGTCAAAATTCACGAGTCTTAAAAAGGACTAGTAGGAACCAGGTGTCTCAAAATATAATTCGGTTGTTGCAAATTGAAACCAATTAAGTAATATACTGAATTCATTAGAAATATTTTCTACAAGTAAAAGAAAATGAATTGGGTATAGGATAAAAACACCTCTAAACAAAGAAAAATATTATAATTGGAAGGTTCATAACACTTCCATCATTAAAGCAAGACAGAGAGACCAGATATCTATTTGGGAATTAAAATCAACTTAAATAGTCATACTCTTGCTATTTTGTGATTAGAAATACTGAGTCCCAGAGGGGGTGGAAAAACTTCATATTGGTGTTGGGTTTTTATCACTGGAACTTTATTATCTTTGGTTCACATTTTTAACTGGTATCACTCCACTGAGTGATATATTGTGAACATGATTTTAGAACCGTCTTCTCCATAGGGATTTTCCTTAAGGGTTACAATAAGGTATAAATTTTTAAGGAGAGATATGTTACATAGTATTTGTGTAGGAATGGAGATTGGATCTGTGATTTCATTAATTTAGGGAACTCCCAGATGGGGATATTACTTGCATACAATTTAGATTATTTTCAATGTAAAACTTTATTCCTTCTATCTTTTTGGATGTTATTTGTTGGTATTCTTCCATACTCATTAGAATTTACCAGATTTTCCCTACTTGTATGTGAGGAAAGGAAAGACCGTAACATGCCCCAAAATTGTAATGGCTGCAGAGACAGGTTTTTTTAGGGGCAAAGAGGAATAGGAACAAAAATCACTAGAAATTTTTGTCAAGACAAAGATTTCCTGCCCTGATGTGAGAAAACACTGCCCTCAGACCACCCTGTTGCCCCTGATCTTCAAACAAATGATATTTCTTGGGATTGAAAACATGTCCAACCTTGGTCATCTTCCTGAACCATCTTCCCAGGAAAATTTACTACTTGTGATAATCAAATTCCACTGCCCATTCCAATCACATATGAAGGATATACTGAAAAATGAGTAGCTAAGAGAAACTTGATCTACCTCAGTTCTATAAAGTTCATGGACTAAGTGATTATGCATTTGCAATGAAAAAATATTTTTTGATTAGGGTTGACATGATTCATTCTCTAAGACCCTGTCCCGATTCAACTGTGTCTAGCTGACATGATGAAAATATAACTGGGGCATCAGTCAGTACAGAAATGGGGGATGAGATCACAGCCAACCCCAGAGAGTCTAGACATTTGAACAAGGAGGAGGAATAAATAGATACAAAGGACTGAAGGTACTTTTGTTATCCAAAACCAAAAGATCCTAGACCCAAGGTCTTGTGAAATCCTGCTGAAAATACACTCTTTAAAACTTCCCTTTTCAACTGCTTTCAACTGTTGCCATGCTGAGCATCAGAAAAACCCAACCCCAAGAGATTGAGTAAAAGGCAGCTTGTGATAAATCTATAAAAAGAGAACAACATATTAACAGATTATATGGGGGAACAGAACAAGAAGATAGTCAATTTCTCATGAGCCACACTGTTTTGAAGATCTATTGTCCCTATTTCAGTCTATCTTAGTAATTGGTGAACACACACATTCTTCTTTTTTACTCCAAAAGTTGTTTAATTATCTCCCTTAGAGTCCTAGAGTTCCACAGCAGCCACCTTTGTGAAATGAGTCATACCTCTAGGCATGTGTCTTATTTCTCATCAACAGCATGTGGATCATGAAAATCTATGTAATACAGAAAGATTTGGCTTCAGAAGTATTCAAAAGAACTTCTAACTTTCCTCTTTGCAAATTGTTATATAAGAAAAACAATGACTTTTTTACTTAGAGAACTTGCTCCTCACCAACCTCAAAGTTCAGCTAACAAAATTAATAAGGGATGTCTCTCACTTTTTCCTAGGATAGCTAAGTGAGGCAGTAGATAATGTCCCAGTACTGGAATCAAGAAGATTCATCTTCCTGAGTTCACATCTGGTCTTCGACACTAGCTATGTAACCCTGGACAAGTCACTTAATCCTTTTTTTGCCTTAGTTTTCTCAATTGGAAAATGAGCTGGAGAAGGAAACAGCAAACCTCTCTAGTATCTATACCAAGAAAACTCCAAATGGGATCTTGAAGGATTGGACCCTACTGAAATGAATGAACAACGGCAATGACTAATTTTTTCCCACATTGCCTAATCACTATCAGCAAGGCTAGATCTTTCATTCAATGAAAATTAAAGTAACTAGGTTGTATACTAGATAAAGTGCTGGACCTGAAGGCATCTTCACCACAGTTCACACCTGGACGCTCTATATAATAGTTGTGTGACCCAGGACAAGTCATCTCTGTCTGCCTCAGTTTTTTTATATGTAAAATAGGGACAATATTAGCATCCAAAATGAGATAATATTTGGAAAGCACTATGTAAGTCATTAAGTGCTATATAAATGCTAGGTATCATTATTATTATAGTACCAGGATGTGTTTCCATGCATTCATTGAATAAGTTGAAACTTTGAAAACAGCCCCACTGAAAAAGATTGTACTGGGACTAAAGCACAATAGTGTAGACTGAGGTATATAGCCTCTGTCATGTAACCTCTGTTGGCCTCAGTTTTTTCAACTATAAAATGGGGTCACTGTGAGGATCAAGTGAGATAAAGGTCTGTACAGTGCTTAGAACATAGTTAGTGCTGTATAACTATATATTCCTTCTCCCCAAATATATGTGTGTATATATATATTTATATTTCCTTTTATAGTTGATTTTAAGATCCTGGAAGATAGAAACTGTCTTTCATATCTCTAGCATATAGGATATTAAAAAAAATAAATCTCTTAGGAGCTTCCATTGGCGATGTGAAGTCTCTGCTGGGTAAGGAAAGTAGAGTTATTAAAGAAGATTTCAAGGTGGATGTAACCACAAAATTAGACTTGGGGGTGGGGAAAGGGGAGGAGGGAAGAAGGAAAGAAGAAAAAAAGCAAGGAAGGAAGGAAGGAAGGAAGGAGGGTTGGGAGGGAAGGGAGAGAAAAAGAAAGGAGGAGAAAGGGGTAAGGAAGGAGGGAGGGAGAGAATAAAAGAAGGAATGAAGACAAGAACAAAAGAAAAAACAAATTTCAACAAAGTTGGAGAGGACAGAAAAGTTCATTCCAGATTTGAGGAATAATAGCATGATCCAAGGATAGCATATGAATTGATGCTGAGGATGATAATGATAGCATTTATATAGTACTTACAAGTATAATCTTATTTTATCTTCACAATAACCATATAAAATAGTGCTATTATTATCCCCACTTTGCCAATAAGGAAACTGAGGCAAACAGAAGTCAAAGCATCTTGCCCAGAATCACACAGCTGGTGTCTGAGGCTATATTTGAATTCAGATCTTCACAACTCCTGATCCATAACTCTATCCACTGCACATGTGATTATGAATAGCCCAATATGACTAGAATGTAGAAGCATAAAGGGAATTGTGTGAGATAAAGCAAGAAAGGAAGTTGGACTCAGAATGGAGAGAGTCTTAAATCCTGACATAAGCAATTATACTTTATTCTACAGACTAGTCAGATGTTGAAAGATTTTGAGTTCATAAGTGACATCACAGCAATGAACTATTAAGATTATGTGCATGGCATTGTTGAAGATGGAATAGAGAGAAAGAGACTCAAGTCCGAAATAAAAACAACTCAGAGATAACTAAAATAATCATTTGGGAAAGAAGTCTCATCTAAAGGTTCTAAATGCCTAATTAAAAACCATGTGGCAAAGGAAATTAGTTTGCTATTGGCCCTACAGAGCAGGACTAGGAACAAGGATGGAAGTTTCCAAGAAGCAAAATTGGGCTTGATGGGCAAGGGGGGATAGGAGTCTCAATTATTAGAGTAACACAAAAGGACTGAGTGATGTCTCTGGAGGTAGTGAGTCCTTAGTCACTAGTGATAGTAAAAGCAAAATCTGGATCATTTGTTGGGAATGTCATATAGGGAGACACGCTAAAATATAGGTCAGACTAAATTGCTTCCATAATTTAGAGCTTTTAAATATATGAATTCCACAGGAACTGGAAAAAAAACCCTGGAATTACCTTCAAAATCTCAGAAGCTAATTGTAGCATTTGGAAAATTTCAATAAGTTTTGTTTTATATTACCAGCAGTTGTTGACAGAACCAATAAAAATCTTTCTACTTCTAACTTCTTTGTGAGAAGGAACAATAAAAGAAAGACTAGAGATGAATAGGAAAGGAAATTGTATAGAAGACTTGAACTATTATGAACTAGTGAAATAGGTCAGAGTTTGTATTTGGGGAGAGCATTTAGGAAATTTGAGAGAAATTGAGAAATATTTGAGGGAAAATAATTTATAGGATCATAATCATGGGGAGGATAAAAATGGATAAAAATAAAAAAGTATAAAAAGGTAAACTCCAGAGGGAAATGGAGAAGATAGATGTAAAAAAAGGCAAGTGGATCAATCAGAGGGTAAAGCAAATGTATACAGCATATTGATGGCAGCGAACTAATAAAGCAGGTTAGTGAAAGAGAGGTAAGTGGCTGCTGTGGAGTCTTGCTGAGAATAAGAAAAGGAAAATGAGTAACATTATCAAGTTATTAAGAGGCAAATATTGGTCATAAAATTTTAATCTGTTGCTTAGAGTATTCATCCACAAGTAGTGTTTTTAAAAGCCTGAAAATCTCAATCAATATGGCAGATAGGAGAAAGTGTACATAGGTTATGATATTTCTATTTTGGCCAGAATGGTTGTTATCTGTGTTCTCAGTATAGCCTGATTTCTATCCTCAAGGAGAGAGAGGGTGAACAGACTTGCAGAAAACTTCTCAGATTCCAAGTTGTTAGAGAGAATGAAATATTCCTAAAGGAAATCAAAGCTAGCCTTCCATTGGAAAAAAAGATGTATGTGGAGAAAGAGACTAGACCATTATTGGGTTGTTCAAGAATGGAAAAAGGTTAGATGAGTAAAAAAAGAAAAATGACTTCTGAACAAATAAACTCAAGCTTAAAAATATATTTCAGGCTCTTCATAAAGAGGAAGGATCTGGGTAATGTGGAAGAAAAAACTGTTTGACCTCCAAAGAATGAAAAAATACAGCCTCAGATAGGGGTGTGAGATTGTCCAATAAGGGTCAGAGGAAGAAGAGAAGAGTAATAGTAGTTGGTGATTCCCTAATCAGAGGTAGCGAAGCAGCTATCTGTGCATCTGATAATAACAGGAAGAAAAACAGATTTTCTTAGAAACACATATCTAAGATATAACAAAGAGCCTCCAAAAACTTTATCAAAACAGCTCACAACTACGTCTGGTGATGCATCTAAGCACAAATTGCAAAGCCTAAAAAACTCAAAAAAGTATTGCCAATAACGTCTAGGGCAAATAGCTAAAATCTAACAAGGACACAGAGTGTTATCCTCACTTATCCACGGAAAACAAGGGATGCAGAAGAGAAATTTTATTTTGGGAACTAAAGACTTGGCTAAGAAGGTGGTGTCTGAGAATAAAATCTAAAGCCATGGCTTAAAAATAAAGGGATGACAAATTAATGGTCAAAGATGGAACATATCTAACAAAGATAGGGAAGCATATATTAGCTATGTGTCTTAAAAATATAATCAAAAGATCTTTAAACTTAAAAGAATGAGAGAGGAAGGAGAAGCCATATGTAAATCCTCCAAGTCAGATACCATAAAGAGAAACTAAAGAAAGATAAATAGCAGCTTAGATACACAGAAACTCTCTGAAGATGAAAATCCAAGAAAGTAGCTAACCATAAAACCCTTGGTCTTAATTGTCAATATGCAGATGCCCAAAGTTTAGGCAACAAAATAAAAATTAGAGGCCTTAATGTAGAGTGGTAAATTTTACCTAATGGGCTTGCATGAGTTGAGACTTGCTGGTATGAAATGCATAAGTAGACCATGGCTCTGAATAAATATGACTTATTCAAAATAAACAGGATAAATAAAGGGAGGAAGGTATTATTAAGAAGGTAAACTCATGTGAAAAAAAATTCAAAAGCTAGAAGAGGAAAGCATGGTGAAGAGTATTTGTATTAAAATGAAAGGATGGGGACACAGTGATTTTGTCATTGTAGTCTTACACAAACCACCTGGATAGAAAGCAAAAATAGATGAGGAGTTTGGGAAACAGATTATAAACTCAGAACAGAAGCATAGTATAGTAGTGATAATTATCCAGACTAAATATCCAGAATGCATTTACTTCCTTTTTCTTTCTTCCTTCCTTTATGTCTGTCTGTCTCTCTCCCACACACAAACACATATACTCTGTCTCTGCTTCTATTTCTGTCTATTTCTCTATAGCTTATAACTTTTTTGGCTATAGTGATAATTTCATACTTCAAAAATGAAAGAACCAATAAGAAGATATTCTATTCTTGATCTGATACTAATAGGGTCAAAACTGATGATAATCCTGAGGGGAAGTGTCCTGTCTTTCCTAGAATTTATGATAGAGGACAAGAAATACAAGCTCAATCTAACATGCACCGTGCGAAAGGGGAAAAGATCATTTCCTGTCGACTGAAATGCTTCAGGGGAAGTCAGAACAGGAAGAAGGGAAGATACTCAAGAATGAAATTCTGAAGACATGAGGGAAACCATGCTAATGAGGAGGGGGAAATGGGATTTGTGGGAAGAAATTGATGTAGGTGTACTAGAAACTCACTTAAATTCTCACTAGATCCTAAAAAGAAATGTCCAAGAGAAAGAGACAAAGCAAGCTAATAAAGGATAGATGTGAGTATGACAAAAGTTCCACAAAAATGATAGGAAGGATATTAAAACTCAGAATGAGCTGAGACTGATGAGGGAAGCAAAGGACGGGGCATTTTCTTTTACCAATTTTGAAAGAAAAAAGAGGCTCAAAAAGAGATAGGGCAGGACCTTGGCTCAGAGTGGGTGAGATGGTAATAAATGATAACAAAGTGAAGGAAGAACTGCTCAACTCATATAGTTTCCATTTTCTCTGCCAAGAACAAACTTTGCTTTGGAAATGTTAGGCCAGAAAGGACTAACAATATACATAAAGAGATAGTTTTTAAAATGTACTTAATTCATGTTAAATTCAAGTCACCTGGACCCAGGGAACACTATCCCCAGATCCTAAAAGAAATGACAACTGTGATTTCAGAGTCAGCAAAATGGGAAAGATTCAATGAGATAGAGAAAGGAAAATATTGGACTGATTTTCAAAAGTGGGACAAGAATTGAGATTGCACACTATAGGCAAATGGTTTGACTTCACTTCCAAGAAAATATTTTAAAAGAACCTCAAAAAGAGAGTTGGTGAATATCTGGAAAGGGAAGTGGTCATCTCAAGGAGCCAACCACCCTGTCCATCCAGAACATCCTGTTTCCAACTATCATTTCCTTATTTAACTAGATAAAGATAATAGAGTTTTCTGAGAGTCTAACAAAGTTTTTGATAAAATAGTGCTTATGATTATTACTGTGGTGAAGATGAAGATTAGATGACAATATAGTTAGTTAATTTCAGAGCTAGTTGGAAGACTAGAATCAGAGAGTAGGAAGTAATGGTTCAGTGTCAATATGGTATGAGGTATACAGGACAGTACCCCAGAAATCTGTGTTTGGCGATAATATTTAACTATTTTGTCAGTGACTAGGATAAAGCACAAAGCTGGAAAGACTAGGAAATACAATGGACAACAGAGTTAGGGTCTAAAAAGATCTTGACTGGCTCAAGTATTGTGCTAAACCTAATTTAAAATCTTACACTTAGGTATGAAAAATCAGCTTCATATGTACAAGACAGGGAAACTGTGTTTAGGCAAAAGCTGTTTAAAAAGAGGAGTATTAGGGGGCAGCTGGGTAGCTCAGTGGATTGAGAGCCAGGTCTAGAGACAGAAGGTCCTAGGTTCAAATCTGGCCTCAGACACTTCCCAGCTGTGTGACCCTGGGCAAGTCACTTGACCCCAATTGCCTAGCCCTTACCACTGTTTTGCCTTGGAACCAATACACAGTATTGATTCCAAGATGGAAGGTAAGGGTTTAAATAATAATCATAATTATAATCATAAAGAGGAGTATTAGTAGTCTGTAAGCTTTATATGAGATACCAGTGGCAACCAAAAAAAGTTAATTAATGTTATCTTTTACTTCATTAAGAACAAAATAGTATCTCAGAATAAGGAGATATTATAGTTATTTTTCAATCATGCCTGACTCATTTAGGATTTTTCTTGGCAAAGATACTTGAATAGTTTGCCATTTCTTTCTCCAGTTCATTTTCCAGATGAGTAAACTGAGGTTGCCCAGGGTCATAGAGCTAATAAGTGTCTAAGCCTAGATTTGGACTTAGGTATTCCTGCTGCCAGGCCAGAAGCTCTAGCCACTGTGCCACCAACTTGCCCAAGGAGCATAATTCTTCTGGAAGAATATGTTCAGTTGAAGGCACTTAACATAGTGCCTGGTATATAATAGGTCCTATATCCCCTTCCCAAGTCTCACCCCTTCTGGGTACCAGTTTCAGAAGGATACTGCTAGGATGGAGATGGTGTCCAGAGGAAGGCAACCAGAATAGTGAAGGACTTTGAATCCTTCTTATATTATGACTGGTTGAAGGAAATAGATATTTTTAGCCTGGAGAAAAGAAGTTGGGGAGAATGAGGAAGAGGAGCCTAATCACTGTGTTCAAGTACTTAAAGGATTGTTTGGTAGAGGAGGGATTAAACTTGTTCTGTTAGACTCCAAAGAGCAAAACTAGGAGCAATGGGGAGAAGTTGGAAATAGGCAAATCCAGTTGGAAATAGGCAAATCCAGATATCAGGAAAACTTCCTAACAATTAAGGGACTTATGGAAGCAGAATGCAGTCTGTCTCTGCCCTGCCTTAAAGCTTTTATTGCATCCACACGATTTTGCACAGTGTTTGGCACATAATAAATGCTTCTTGGCTGATTGAAAATATAAGATGCTTTAGGGAAGAATTACTTTTGTATCCCAGTGCCCATCACAATGTAATGTGTACTAGGAACTTTTAAGAAATTGCTTATTGAGAACAGGGTCAAATAAAGTCTGAAGAGACAAAATGCCAAAACATTCTGTAAACAGTAAATAATATTAACATTCATATATGCTTTCTTACTGGAAACTCTATAAGCATGATAATATTGCAGAGATTAGATTTTAAGAACTTTAGTCTTGGCTAATGAAGCCTTAGCAGCTTAATGTAATTTTCAGATAAAATAATTTAAACTACTATAAACATTTGAAAGAAGATGACCAAAACAACAAAATCACTTTAATACATAACAAATCAATCAAAACAATATATCAGTTTCTAACTGTCCTGTCTTGCCATTCATCCAGTAAGAAATATGAATGTGTAAATAGGTCCTCATGGACAGAGAACATTTTATTTTTGAATCCCCAGTGCTCAGTATATTGTATTACATATTACTTAACTGGCAGATACATGGTCAAGTGGAGAGAGTTCTAGGTCTGGAGCCTGGAGTCAGGAAGAGTCATCAAGACACAAGCTGTGTGACCCTTAGCAAGTCACTTGCTCCTGCTTGCCTTAGTTTCCTCATCAGTTAAAATATGAGCTAGAGAAGGGATGGCAAACCACTCCAGTATCTTTGCCAAGTGAATGCTTGACGGAGTTCCAAAGAATCTGACATGATTGAAATGACTGACCAAAAAATCACAGGACTTTACACACAGTAGGTGCTTAACAAATGTTTTCTTGTTTGAATTAAATTATCACTAAGTGACCAGGCTTAGCTGTGGAGGGAACCACAAAATGAACAAAAGAACAATTGTTGTAATTACGGTCATAAAAGAGTCAAGTACTCCAAAGCTTAGCTTTTTTTCCCTAGTGTCTATTGGTAAAGAGATTGGTAAATATTACAGATAGCCATTAAATTGTCTAATAAGTTCCTGAGCAAATTTGTAGACTATTTTAAAAATAATATAACTTCTTTTCTTACCCATCTGAAATGGTTTTCTATATCCAGTCTTCAGGTCAACATTAGGATATCTTTAAAAAATCGCATTCTTACTTGGATGAACCAATATAAGTAAAGTAAGCAGAACTAGGAACACTATAAACACAATGAATATAATAATATAAACTCAAAAGCCAATCAAAACTAAATATTAGCGGGCCAACCTCGAACTTCAGAAAAGATAAGAAAATATAGCTCTTCATTTCACTGAAGAGTTGAAAGACTAGGGATATGAGAAGTATATACTTCAGACACAGTTAGTTCTAACCACTCACACCTTGGACCTATGAAAATCTGATTTCCCCATATTGCCAATTCTAGCCACATTACTGAAATAACACAAAGGGCTATTCGGAGAGGCTTTTAATTAAGAAAATTTTAGCAAATTTAAGTCTATCCTGGTGTTCCTGAGAAAAGTTTGGCAAACCAAACAGCTTTGTTTATTTTTTAAAATTTAATTTAATTTCTAGTTAATAAAAAAAATCTATTCTCTATTCAAGACTATTGTCAAAGCTACCTAACTGCTAAGAATTCCCCAGTTAAAAGTCAAAGTACATTCAGTAGGAATCCTCTAAAGACAGTAAACACAGAGGTAGTAAATGCATTGCAGAAGTAGCATCTCTGTTTATATTAATAATAAAAGCTGGCACTTATATAGGTTTGCTATATACTTTATATAGATTATCGCATTCAATCCTCTTAGAAACTCTGAGAAGTTCAGGACTTATCTACATTTTATGAATGAATAAATTAATGCTCAGACAAATTAAGTAACCTGTCTACCTATTGTCATAAAATTAGTGTCTGGGTTAAAGTTTGAAAACAAGTATCTCCTGACTCCAAGCTCAGTATGCTAGCCTGAGAAGATGGCAAAGAGATATCAGTGATTCAATTTCCTGCAGGTAATTATTATTATATAAAATGTGACTTCTGACCCTGTTATTGAAATGATTAATTTAACCTATATTTCTTTAATACTCCTCTAATATCTTACATTTATCAACACATGAAATTTCACAGGAAATTTTTCTCAGAACACTCCCATAAGGTAAATAATTCAAATATGATTTCCCCATAGTACAGGTGGAAACACTGAGAATAAGGAGCCTAACTACTCTCCTGATCACATAGCTAATGAGTATCAGTGTGAAATCTTCTAGAATCCAAGTCCAGGGATTTTTTTTTCTTCTACTTCAAACTGTGATTACTTATTCCTTCACTTTCGTGGGTAGGGCAATAGTTCCCAAATTCGTTATTCTTCCTAATGAGCCTGTGTTAAAAGCTTTTCATTTGCTGACCAAATGAAATTTGGTTCAGTGTTAGCAAAAGTCCCTTACAGTTCTAAATTTTACCCTCCCTCCAATGAACATACACTAGAAATGTCAAAAACTATAGATGTGTAGGTCAATTATGACAGTAAAGGAAAGTTATAAATGTTGGAGTGATTGTGGTAAAATTGAGGCACTAATGCATTATTGGTGGAGTTGTGAAATATCCAACTATTTTGGAGGGCAATTCAGAATTATCCTCAAAGTGCTATAAAATTGTGCACACATTTTGACTGTAATACCACTACTTTGTTTGTATTCCTCAGAGATTTTTTTAAAAGTGGGGGAAAGACCTACTTGTACAAAATATTTATAGAGGCTTTCTTTTGTGGTGGCAAAGAATTGGAAATTGAGGGGCTGTCCATCAATTGGGGAATGGCTGAACAAATTGTGGGGTATAATGATGATGGAATACTAATGTGCTATAAGAAACAATGAGCAGGATGACTTTGGAAAAAACTGAAGACCTACATGAACTGATGCAGAATGAAATAAACAGAACCAGAAGAACTTTGTAATTGTAACAGCAATACAGCACAATGATCATCTCTGAAAGACTTAACTAGTCCCAGCAATACAATCCAGGACAATTCTGAAGAATTTATGACAAAGAATGCTATCCATCTCTAGAGAAAGAACTATTGGGAACTGGAATACAGATCAAAGCATATTACATTTCACATTAATTTATCTGTGTTTATACTTTTGGGGGTTGGTTATATGAGTATTCTCTTATAACAATGACCAATATGGAAGTATATTTTTCATGATAATAAATATATCACCCAGTCCAAATTACTTATCATCTCCAGGAAGGGGGACAAAAGGGAGCAAGGAGGACAATTTGGATCTTAAAATTTTGGAAAATGTATTTTGAAAATCATTATTGCATATAATTGGAAAATAAAATCTTAAAAGTAAAATTTAAATTAAAAAATTTTAAATGAATTTAAAAAACTGATAGATATGAAGAGTTAAGATGATTACTAAAATAAAGGAAAATACTTTTCCTATATAAAACAAAACAAGAAAGATTCAATATATGCCTTAAACTTTAAAAGAAGTGACTGTGTGCACATTGATTATTGATCTTGGAAAGTTGCCTGTTTTCTCCTGTGTTCAATGGAGAAAGGAGAAAGTTACTTAAGCAGAGGACTGCATGGGAGCTGAAAAAGAAACAAAGAATAATAGAACCACCAAGAAAGTAATGGTAACTGGAGAAAAGACTAGAGGCAGAGATCAGCAGGAGACAAAAAGAAACACACAAAGTGCCAACCTTCCTGAGAGCTACAACCTTGTTTTCAGAGTCCATATTTTCTTATTGCAGGAATGATGCTTTTAAAAATCCCAAAGCAATGCTGCATTGATGCAGTTTCAAGTGGCAGAGCTCTGTCATGGGGGACCAGTTGTGACTGAAGAGGACCACAGAATGAGATGGCCACAGGTTCAGATAAAGGATCAAAGTGGGGGCACAGTTAGGAGTATGGGGAAGAGAGAGAATGTGCCAGAGTGTGAAATTTAGCAGATATCTGATCAAGAAAACAAAAAAAAATAACAAAAAGCGCAGAAACTCAGAGTAAACAGAAATGGCAGGCATTTGCTTTCTCCACCAAGAAAAGATTGACTTTTAGGGAGTTGTTATGCTTTCTAGCTTTGATAGCTTAAGCTTTATTCTCACAAAAAAAAAGAGATGCAGAAAATCTTATTCACTTATCTAATATGTGGGAAATCAATGTGTGACTGGGTTTTGGAGAATGCTAAGGTTTCTTCTTTCTGAGTGGATGGATAAACTATAAATTATGATCTCTCCTATTATAATCGACAAATCTTCCTCTTTCTCTTCTATCTTGATACTATTTTAATTTGGTTGGTTTGACCCCTAGAATCATAGAATCTTTCATTGAAAAAGAAATAATGGAGGTCATTTTGTTACCTCCCTCCCAATCAAATAATCTTTTCTACAGATAACCACCCATTTTCTACAGCAAGGTCTGATTAGTATGAATAATAAATCCTCTGATGTATTCTTATGTATTCAAATTCATACTATTTTAAATTATAATTATATAAAATCTGGCCATTGGTTCTAATTCAGTGGAAAGTCCAAATGCTCATTCAAATAATGTGACCACTTCAGGAGAATTTCTTATTCACATGATCAAGAAATTATTATGCTTAAATGCCTTCAATGATTTTTTTAATCATTGTCCAACTCTTTATGATCCTATATAGGGTTTTCTTGAAAAAAATAACTCAAGTGGCTTTCCATTTCCTTCTACAGTTCATTTTACAGATAAGAAAACTGAGGAAAACAGGTTTAATTGACTTGCCCAGGTTCACACAGCTAGTGAGGGTCTGAGATGTGATCTGAATTCAGGCCTTTCTTACTCCAGACCCAGGGCTCTACCCATTGCCTCATCTTCAGTGTTGGTGAACTTCTAGTCCACTCACTGTCTGAGAGTCTTTAATGGCACAAATTATGACTAGGAAAAATGGACCAAGAACCAGAGTGAGCTGCTGTTGACCCAGGTTCTGCTCAGATCATAAGCTTCAGAGCTACAAGAGATAATCTAGTTCAACTTTTTCCATTTTAAATTTAAAGAAACTCATTCCTAGATGGGGTTTGCCCAAGGTAGAGCTAGAATATGAATACAGATACTTTCAATTCCAAATCTTGTTCTTTTACCACGACTAAGCCTGGCCCCCAAATCTCTCTGGATTTCTAGTAATGAACTCTGGCAAACTCAGTGCTAGGGTGATGGTGGGCATGCTCACAGAGAAGTCTCTGAGTGTCCCTTCTGGCACATGTGCCATAGGTTTACCACCACAGGTATAGAGAATAGAGAGCTGACCTAAAACTCAAGAAGTCCTAGATTCAAGCCCTGCCTCTGATATATACAGGATGTATCATTTCCAACAAGTCACCTAATCTCTTAGTCCTCTAGGCAGTTATCTGAATAAATTTCAGAAATGTCAACATCTTTAGTAGAAGGAATTTCCTAAAAATAATATCTAGCATTTTATACATATCTCTTTAAGATTCTCAAAGTATTCTAATATGTTAACTCATTTAATCCTTGCAACAGCTCTGGGAGACAGGTACTGTTATGTTCCCTATTTTTACAGATGAGGAAACTGAGACAAAAGCAACTAAGTGACTTGTCCAAGTTCTCATGGCTAGTAGATTCAAACTCAGGTCTTCCTGACTTTGTGATCCAAGTCCTGTCCACTTCTGACATATGCATTCATGGGTTTAGCTCCTAGTAATGAAGAATATGAAGATATAGCCACACAAAGAGAACCAAGATAATCCCTGAACAAAAGAATTTTTTAAATAATCATTTTACCAATCTCTATTTCCATATAACAACATCATTCTTACACAACAGATACATTATAGTAAGCAAGATCCAGCTGGGAATGTGAACAACCTTATATAAATGTTAAATAAGTTCTGGGGAAGTTTCTCAGGCTTTCCCAGTCTTGGAAAAAGAAAAAGGAGTGGGGGGTAGGAGGGGAGGAAGGATGTTTTCCTCCTTCTTAAGAAACAAAACTATCAGCAATTTAATTTTTTAAAAACAGCATTAGGAGATATTTAAACAATTTATGACAAGTTTAGTGCTTTCTGCTGGTGAGTCATTCAAATTTAACTTGTCTAAGCCATTGTCATTACTGTTTTTAACATTTCCTCTTCTGCTTGACATTCTCTATTGCAGCTTTGCATATTTAAGTAATTCAACTGACAAATCACATTAAACTATAATGCAAACAAACTTTAAGTAGAAGAAGAAACAATCAAAATGTAAACCCAGTCATATCTACCAGTCATGGTAGATGCACTCTAAATGGCTCACTTAAATCCAAATGTTAAAATAGCCTTGAACAGTTACAGTCAGGAGAGAGACAGAGACTGAGACACAAAGTCAAAGAGACACAGGACCAAAGAGAGAAGGAAGAAGAGAGGGAGAAAAAGAAGATGGAGGGAGAAACAAGGGGAAGTGAGAGACAGGGGGAGAGATAAGCTGCCTTCAAACGAGATCCATTTGGATCTGTTTTATTTCTTTATCTTCTCATTACCAAGGCCAGGTGTTTGGGGTAGAAAGGAAGCAGCCTGTTAACTTGAGACTCTGTTGATTTATTAATGGTACCCTGAGCTCAAAGTGTAAAAATCTAGTGGAGACAGGGCAGGCTAGGACCAAATCATATTCTAGGAATGAACAAAGCAAGCAGCAGTAAGTCATAGGAACTTCAATTTAGAGCAAGAAAGGACCTTAAAAACCATGGAGCTCAGCCCTCTCGTTTTATAGATGAGAAATCCAGCACTCAGAAAGTTTAACTGCTTTGCTCAAGATTACCAAGGTAACAAGTCACAGAGCTGACTATTTGAACACAAGTCCTTGAACTCCAAATTCAGTCTTTCTACTATGACCTCTGGCTCAGGCAGAGCCAGAAATTAGCAGGATTCCAGATCTAGGTGCTAGGAGCAAAAGCATGATCTATATACAGAAGCTGCCACAGCAGGTAAGCAAACAAGGGGGATCCAAGTGGGATAAGGGCAGGGGAACAAGACCAGAAGGGAAAAGAATGCTGTACGTTGAATATTTTTCTTTTGAACAAAGCAGCATTCCCCAACACTGCCATTTTGTAACAAGGACTCTTAACTCTTCTTGTGATAAGGATCCCATTTGGCAATCTGGAGACACCTATGGACCCTTCTCAGAATAAAGGTTTTTTTTTTTTAATACATAAAATAAAATACAAAGGATCATAAGAAATACCAATTCTATTCAATTGTAGTTATCAAAATGTTTTCCATTTTAAGCTAAAAGACCCCAGAGTTGAGCCTATTTTGATAGTGCGGGAGAGTAGCTTGGCTAATCACCAGCTCTACCCCTTCATTTCTCCCAGCCTTCTACCACATATTGAAGGAAACATGTCTGTGGAACCCAACATATTGGAATAAACACATGAATTAAAGTCAAAATGTATTGCTATGATATTCTATGACTTATTTAAGTGGCTAAGACATCATAATGTAATAGAATCAGCAAAAAGGACTTTGAGTCAGACAACCTTAGACTTAAATTCTTGTTCAGCTCATTTCTATGTGACCTTCACTTACTTATCTGGGCTTGTTTCTTCATCTATAAAATAAAGATGTTAATATGGTTCAAGTAAATGCCATTAAATTTCCAGAGTTATGTGTCTTTGGCACTCTGTTGGGAGTCAACATGGAGTTGCAGACTCACTTAGGAATAGAGAAAATCTGAGTTCAAATCCCATTTAGATTTACTAACTATATGGCAATGGACAACTTACTAGAAATCTTAGAGCCTTGTTTTCTTTATGTGCAAAATTAAAATAATATTTGAATCATTCACCTCAATACCAGTTGTATGAATCAAATGAGTAAAGAACTTTGTAAAGTTATCATTATTTTTAATGTAGTTAAGCTAACCAAAAATATACTCATTTATCTTTTATCCCTGTCAAAAATTAATTTAAAAAACAGTTAAGATAACAAAATGGTATCTGTTGGAAATAGCTGAATGAATGTTTTTTTTTTTATTCTTCTATATCCAAAGCTTCTAACAAGGACACTCAGCAGTCAAACAAAATCTGTGTGGCCAATGAAGTTAGAAAAAGGGGTACCATAGACTAGTCATAAATAGACTTTGACTAGAATAGCCAAATCTAAATGTCTAAGAAAAATCTTATCAAAACTAATGTCTATACTAGTTCTGTCAATGTATCGTCCCTCTTTTTCTATTCCAATTAGCTATTCTCAGTCACAGGGAAGTTGTTGAAATTCCAGTAACAGGGCTCTTCCTAGTTGGTTTATATCTTACTATCTTCCCAACATTTCTCTGGTCTCACCAATATCCCAATACTATCCAGGGTCCTCAGAAAGGATGAGTAATTCTGGGACAAATAATGGTAAACCATCTTCTCTGAAAATCTCGTTAAAATAGGCTCTTTGGATATCTTTCTTCTGAGAGTGACCAAACAATACTAGTCAAAAAAGGCCCCCGTTAAGTTAAAGAAATCTCTTATATGAAGGAAAGTTGATTCCTTGCATGAATTGGACCACTGAAGAACTGGCAGATATGTAATGCCACAGGTCTGCAGTTAATGGGGAGGAGGAGACATATTTGAGTCTCAAAATGCAAAAAGAGGGCACATGAAGACACACAACTAAAGACTAATTCCTCACATTCAAGAGTAAGGTTAAAAATATTTATATTTAGTAAAATTTTGACTTGAGTTAGAAATGTGAAAGCCAAAAAAAATGTTTTAGGGAGTCGGGGTAGGTAAATATGAATGTAGGCGCTCCCTGTGAGGAAATTCTTTTTGCCAATACAGATTGTCAACTGTTCCTGCCACTTATAGTCTTAATAGATTACGTAAGATACAAAGGTTAAAATTCTTACTCACATGACAAGAATTATTGATTCATGTTACCCCTATATGTTATATATGCATAAAGGAACTAATTTCATACCCACTGGATTCCCAGAACTCTCTAAGCAAAAAAAAAAAAATCATGGAGTTGGATGAATGCAGCAAGAAAAAATTGGAATAGAAACTGTAATATATCAAAGAATGTATTAACATAAAATAGGGCAAGAAAGGTTAGTTACAACAGCTACACAAACCTTGAGCACCTGAAAACTTCTTTACTTTGTTATGGTACAGTTCTACAGATTCTGAAGTCCATGGTGCTGGATGCAAACAACATAGTTCCAAGCCAGTGATGGTGAGCCTTTTAGAGACCAAGTACCCAAACCACGCCCTCTCACAGCAGGTAAGCCGACCCCTTATTCCAGACAGGGGAGGGAGGAAGCGCTCCCATTGGGCAGTTGGGCAGGTAAAGTGAAAAATGTCCTCAGGCATGGAACAGAAAAGGGGAACAGAGCAGCCCGCTCCAGCACATGTGCCACAGGTTTGCCCACATGGCTCTAAGCTATGGGACTATTGACAGAGATAACCTTCAAAACCCTCTAACTCTATGAAAACTCACATCTTTTTTCTGCCCTGAAATCCAGAAGGATGCCATCCACGTCTCTTTGCTGCCAGTGAAACACATTAGACCTATTTTTTAAAAAAAAAACTAACTTTGTAGAGATATCAAGGTCACAATAAGCAGCAGGTGAGAGTTTTTAGAAGTATTTGCTAACCAAGAGCAACACTGAGCAGGACCAAGTAGAAAGAGGTATTCCCACATGGAAAGAATATGTTAAAAGAGCACACTGTCCCCAATAAAGGGATAGCAGATTAGTAATGTTCATTCTGAGCCCTGCTTCCTGAAGAACAAGTATATTTTCCATTTCAATTGAGCTTTGCAAATGCAGCCTTACAAAGACTCCAACATAAAAATAATAACTGGCCAGGCTATCAAAGCCTCACGTTTTTGGTACATTCAGCAGAAGGCTCTGGCCTTTAGTTGCCATAACAACACAGATGCTTAATCTTCAAAGAGCTTATTACTAGTATCTTGTCCCCCCAGGGAGGTTATTACTGTTCCTGTATAACTCTTCTAGATATTGAAACATATACATACCAAAGGTTCAAACTACCTCCACACAGGAGGTCAAAACCTATGCCATAGATGCTATAAAAGTGAAATCTTTCCTTCCCCTTCTTTTCCCCCTTTTCTGTTAACTCCTGAACAGCCAAACTAGGGCTACAAAAATTATTCAATGAGTCCTCAGGTCAGTTTATAGAATTTACTCCATTCTGTAGTTCAAATGTAGGTCCCAGATGTCTAGCCTTAACATGCAAGCTCAGGATTAAATTCCTAATCCTTTTACCACCCAAACAATGAAGTTCAGGATTAGGATAACATTTTGGCCAACTGGTGCCCCATTTCAAATTAATCTGCGATTCAATCAGATTGCTGTTATGTTTTAAGGGGGGAAGGGATGGTGCAGCTGGTAATAACTTCAAGCTTTTAGTCGCCATTCTAACATTTTATCATTGAAAAACTCTATTAAATGACCAAGATATTTCTTTTTAAAAAATATTTCAAGTGCACCCACCCCTGAAGATGTAGCCGTTTCCAGAGGCAAGTCAAGGAGTCCCTCATCCTCTGCCAGGGAGACAAATGCACTGTCTACTGAGAGGATATCCATGTCGATGCACAACCTCGTCCAGCTCCCCAGTGACTCCCTGTCACTTAGAGCCACATATCGGTAGTGGGTCATGATGGATCCAGAAGAGCTGAATCAGAGACTTCCCAACCCAGGGAAACCTGGCAACTACAGCCAACGTTACCACCACAGCTCAGAGGACAAGACAGAAAAAACACATGCAGTTTCAAGAGGCTGAGAACACAATCCTCTTGGTAGCACTTATAATCCCTGGGGCATTTTTTTCTCCTTCCAAAACAGGAGTCTATACTAACTGACTATGAAAATGGGGGTGGTTTTTTTTAATACGTTAAATTTTTGTTTTATTCAATGTATCAGAAAGACTAAAAAAGTGAGCCAAGCATCAGTAATTGCAATAATCATTTTAAAAAATCAGTGAGGTGTGACAGAGAGGCAAGCTATTGTTACCAGCTGCATAAACACAGAAATATATATAAATATATACATATATACATATTTATTATATATATTCTTTGCTCTTGCTTACTTGTTTTATACATTCACAATCACTTTTACATTCTAAAAAAGAATTAAGAAAAATCAGGGAGAAGATGAAATTCTTGGACTGGTGTAAATTGGCTGAAATCTGCTGTCTTTCTTTGGAATGAATACAGTCAGTTGGCCACTGCTTCTTCATAATTTATAGGAAAAAAAGCCAAAGAATGGTCACAGCCAATACCAATCAGCTAGGGAACGGCTGCCATTTAGATACTTGAAAGAAAAGGGAAAAAGTCCATTCCTAAATAACACCTGCCCTCATTTGGGTACTGCTTCTGTCACCCCAGGTTGAAGGATTACATTGTTCTCCTAGCAGTGAGTGATTTCTGCTGTATGGGCTACTTAATCATCATTGTGGTTTGTGTTTAGTTGCCAGAAAATAGGTTTTCTACCCCACATTCATGCAGAGAACAAAAGAAGATAATACAACTGTTATTTTAAAGGTTTAGGAAAGGGAAAAATCAAAGTTTCATTCTGATTTTGAAATAATTGGGGGCCCTGGCACAGATAACTTTTAGTCATGGGGTTCAGTACTTTTTTTGTGCCAAAGATCCCTTCCTGGAATCATTTTTTTAATGCAGAAAATAAAACACCACAGATTACAAAAGAAATGATTGTAAGAAATAGTTATCAATTTTTTTAAGTTCACACTCCTTCACCAATCCTTGTTTTAGTCACCATCTCCACTCCCATACCTCTCTCCAACACACAAAGAAGGAAATGGCAGTTGTGAGATCAGTCATACAGGCAAAGAAAGTCAAACTCAAAATGTTTTGCTGTTATTGTATAAGTATCGCAACATTTTTAAACAGCAAGTTCACAAAGCCCAGGTTAAGAACCCAGGTTTAAAATCTTCATACTGTTTTAGTACCCTGGCTAAAAATATCTAGTAAGTCTTTATTCAAAATTACCTCTTAAATAGACCCTAAAAGAAGATAAAGTTAAAATAGGTGATTTAGACATTAAGGATGATACCATAAGTAAATTAGAGAAACATGGAATAGTTTATCTGTCAGATTTATGAATGGGGAAAACTTCATGACCAAATGAAATAGAAATGCTTATGAGATACAAATTGGATAAATTTAATTATATGAAATTTTAAAAGTTCTGTACAAGCAAAACCAATGCCTTCTGAGTTTCGTATAGTACTCTTGGATATTACTGAAAGATGTATAGAATGGAGATGGGAAGAATGGAGATGAAAAAAACTATGAGAGAGCATGGTATAGGAGGTACAATGGTAAAGTATTTTAAAAAACAGTAGGAATTAGCATATTTTCCCCTAAATTGTGTTGATGTTTCTAGTTTGCAACCAGCTGTAGCTAGAAAACTATAAGTGACTGACATCTCATAGAAAACTTGGACCATCTCCCTTCCTATCAAAAAATATATTTTCCTTAAGGATAATTTTAATTAGCATTAATTTTTTTTATTACTTGAATATAAAATGGTGGTCAGGGGGACCTTTTGAGGCGAATGCTAACCTACTCCTTTTATAGTCACCTGAAGTCATACTTGCCCTTCTTATGCATTTAAAATTTCTTTGAAGAAAATACCTTATATTCTTGAAGGTGGGGGCCCTTCAAAGAGAAAACTAAACTAAAAGTGAATGCAAAGTAGTTAAGCAATCATAGGCCTGTTTTCACTGGTCTAGCCCAATAATGGCAAATAAATTAAATGGGTCAGAAAGGGGGCTTTGGGAAATGCCCCAACATTTCCATGCATGTCTATTGCTCATTACAAAAGGGTTGAATTTTTTGGGAGGGCCATGAGAGACTTGGGGGAAAGTGGCTCTGAAATTCATACCCAGCATCCTTTAAATTGTTTAAATATTTTTCATGAATTTTATAAATCTGCATCAACAGTTGATCCAGGTCACTCCTCAGGTCATCCAATAAACTTTTTGTTAACTCTGAGTTATTCTCATTGGTTTCAGTTTTTACTGAGTAGGTGGCCAGACTATCCTCCGCAGCCCTAATCATTTTCATCTGATTCCAGTTGGCTTAAGGCGGACCTTATGTCATCCATGGATGCCAATTTTTCTATATAGTCAGGGAAGAGAATCAACTCCATGGGCTTTCCCAGGCAGAGTGAAGACTTTTTTTCTGCATCTCCTTGAGGGAGTCTGTGGCATTTGGAAGTTCTCTCATGCTCCTCTTCAGTTTCTTCATGTCAGAGAGAATTGAGATTCCCAGAATCTTCTCACCGTTTTTTTTTTGAAGCTATCTTTATATACTTTATATATATGAATATATATATATTCAATAGAAGGTGGGAGGCCATGATGCCTTCAAGGTGTTCTCAGAGAGAGGTCAGCTGACATCCACGCTCTTCACTCTTGGAAAGAATGGATTCCAGAGTTTTCAGCTGTTGAGAAGACTCCATCTGAATGGATGCCCCAGAGGATGCTTTCCAGATGCTTTAACCTGGGTTTGAAGTTATTGCTCCTCTTCTGAAGAGAGTCTAAGGTTTTATTTTGTACAAACAAAACCAAAACCAAAATTAGAGGGGATTCAGAAGGCTGGGGTAAAATTTTCAGCAAGCTTCTCTGATAAAGGCCTTATTTCTCAAATATATAGAGAACTGCATCAAATGAAAAATGGTCAAAATATTGATGGGATCATATGAAGAGTCAATTTTCAAATTAAGAAATCACAGTTGTCTTTAGTCATATTTAAAAAAGGTTTTAAATCATTGTTGATTATAGAAATGCAAGTCAAAACTATTTTGAGATACCCCCCCCATACCTATCAGATTGGTTAATGTGATAGTAAAGGAAAATGATAAATGTTAGATGGGATGCAAAAAATTGGGACACTAATTCATTGTTGGTGGAGTTGTGAACTGATCCAAACTTTCTGAAGAGCAATTAGGAATTATCCCCAAAGGGTTATAGAACTGTGCATACACTATGATCCAGCAATGCCACTACTAGATCTATGTCCCAGAGAGAAGGAAAAAGGGAGGGAAGACCTATTTGTACAAAAATATTCATAGCAGCTCTTTTTGTGGTGGCAAAGAATAGGGTGTTGAAGAAGTGTCCATCAATTGAGGGATGACTAAACAAGTTGTGGTATATCACTATAATGGAATACTACTGTACTATAAGAAATGACAAACAGGAGGATTTCAGAAAAACCTGAGAAGAACTGCATGAATTGATGCAAAGTGAAGTGAGAAAAACTAGAACATTGTACATAGTGAAAGGAATATTGTGCAATGATCTACTGTGAAATCTTATCTATTCTCGACAATCCACTGATCCAAGACAATTTGAAAAAACTTGCGATGAAAAATGCTATCCACTTCCAAAGTAAGAACAGATGGAATCTGAATACAGATTAAAGCATATTATTTTTCACCTTTTTTTGGTGTGGGGGATCTTTTTGCTTTTTATGTTATGATTCGTCTTTCATAATTTGACCAAAATGGAAATATGTTTTGCATAATCACACATATATAACCTAGAGTAAATTAACTTGCCATCTCAAGGAGTGGAGTGGAGATGAAAGAGGAAAGAAAAGAATTTGTCAAAGTTTTGGAAAATGTATGTTAAAATTGTTATTATGAGAGGCAGCTAGATGACTCAATGATTTGAGAACTAGTCTTGGAGATGGGAGGTCCTAACTTCAAACCCTAAAATCAAATCAAAAAGAGCCTGAATGACCCTTGGCAAGTCACTTAACCCCAATTGTCCAGCCCTTACTGCTCTTCTTTCTTGGAACTGAAACTTAGTATCAATTTCAGCATTGATATGGATTTTAAAAAGAAGATAAGGGGTTAAAAATTTTATGATTTGTAAATGGCAAAAAATAAAATATTATAAAAAATAAATGAAATTACCTCTTAGAAAAGAAATTGACTGTCTAAAGCAGCTAACTATTCCTATAATTGCTAATAAAGGAATCCTGGCAAAATGGGAAGAGCTGCCCCTGGATTCAGAGTGAGAGAATATCAATTCAAATCTTGGTCCTAACACTTATTTTGTGAACTTGGGGACTTAATTTCTTTTCTTCATTTGTAAAATGACTAATGTCCTAGCTTTAAATTTATTAGAAAGCTCTTGGGGTCTCAGCTTCCTCAAGTGTAAAATGGGATGCCTGCCTCATAGGATTGTTATGTGGGAAGTAAACTTTAAAGTGAACACAAACTATTCTGATGTTGCTATGTATGCAGTAGGTGCTCAATAAATGAAAATGCAATCAGAAGATTATCCGGAAAGAGTGTAAGCTGCTTCTGATACTTGATAAGAGCTCAATAAAATAAGATATGAAGTGCTGATCACATGGTGGGGGATGGGTAGAAAGAGAAAAAAAAATAACCTCTACTAAAACAATGGTGATGTGCTGTACTTCTTTCAGTCAGTCTACAAGATTCACAAGTTCTTTCCTATTCTTAGTTCTTCTGTAATTGTTCACTTCATTACATCCCTTTATGAAAGGAAGGAAAAAGAAGAAAATGAGTATTGTCAAGTTCATTTGAAAATTATTCAATTGAGATCTTCCCCTTACAGCAAAGAGGAAAAGAAGAGGGTGGTGTAATAAACTATGAGGGAAAAAAATCTTGACATTATTCCAATCTCTGGCATTTCCCAGCTGTTTGACCATAGGCAAATCATTTTTCTCACCCATAAAATGAATGAATTGGAGCAGATGACCTCTGAGAGTTCCTTCTAGCACTAATATTATGTGAGTCTGAGATGAGATGCCTCTTTTCCCTTAATGTAAAACTAAGACAATATTTTCCAAATCTATTTTTCTCTACCCAGTGAAAATAAGAATCTTATGAGACTCTCTTATGACTTCAGCCCTTCTTTACCAACAAGTATCTTTTCAAGAAGTATGCTGAAGTGAGGTTTAAACTTCCACACAGTAGGCATCATATCTTTCTCATAAGTCATAGTTTAGTACCAAAGAATAGAGGAAATACTTGGTATTTGTAACCATGAAGAGGTAAATACAGGACCTCTGAATAGAAAGCATTTTATCCACTGCTTTTTTATCCATTGCCATTTATCCAAAAAAATTGCATGGGGGCCTTAAAAGCCCCACAAGCAACAATAGTTCTGAAATTTAAGAAAGCCTTTTCTATTACAATGCTGGGAATTACCATAGATCTCCCCAAAAGTCCATTCCTCTAAACATATTCATTCACAAATATGATTACCATTGATCCAGAATCTTCTGCCCTTTCAATCCACAAGAGTCCCCAGGGGATTTCATCCTCTTACCTCTTTAACTCATTTGGTCTGAGATAAAGTGAGAGGGAAGGAGCAAAATGGGGCCCAGCAAGACCCATAACCTTGGTTTCAAATTGGTCTGAAGCAAAAGAAATTGACAAATCTCACTGAATTCATGCCTCCCTCTGTATTATCTGTGAAAGGTCCAAGACCTGAGCTTTCTCATTTACTTTGTAGGCTATAATCACATTTAGAATGGAGAAACACAACTCTCTAGGGATGAATTCTATTTTCCTTAAACAGAAGGAGAGGGGGAAATAAAAAAGAAATCTGCAGCAGTCTGACACCACTAAAAGGTGTGTGTTGCTCTGTTAATTTTATACCCCTTATTTGTCATCCTATAACTCAGCAAATTTAAATGCACACTGCTAAAATGCTCTCATAGGTTATCACCAAGGTCCTCAGGTCAGTGGTGAAGCAAGAGAAAAATTGGACATTACAACATTAATTCACCAAAAGAGCAGGGTGGTTTGTTAACCCCATGTTGCTTCCTGAAATCCTCACAGATCAAAGCCATCAAAATCAAAGTCATCAAAGTCATCAAATCACTGCTCATCCTTCATGGAGAAATGAAGCTAGACCCGAAACTAACAAAGCTCTTTACTCTGTCACATATATTCCTGAAATAAATCTCTGTCAATGCCAGTTCTTAACTTTCCTCAAGGTTCAGTCCAAATGCTAGCTTATAGATGTAGGTACTATCTATCCAATTATAGAGTAGACTGAATATCTGAGGTCCCTTCCAATTTCTGAGTTTCTGTGATGATATGGTGCTCATACAGACTTTTCTTTCTTGACCTTTCTTGACCTCCTAGTCTGTCTGTCTTGCCTATCTATTTTGTATCTCCAGTGCTTGACAAAGAGTAAATACTTAGGAAATATATTTTCATTCATTCATTCTAGAATCATAAACAAGGTAAACACTCCCATTTACTTCTTTAAAATTAAAGTTTTCCTTTGGGTACCAATATCCAGTTCAGGGAAATGGCAAGGTATGCTTGTCAAAAAACAATACAAATCAGAAGACAAATGACTGATGTTGTTAAGGAGCTCCAAAGTGGGGGGACTGGGAGGCTTCTTTGGAAAGGACAAAGAACTGCAGTCTCATTTTGGCACTACTCATCTGACTTTCCTTTTCAATTTTACATATGCTTACATAGAAGACTTTGGGAAAATAAATAATAGAGAAGATGGGCTACTCAAATAGTGATGAACAGGTAGATAACCAGAATGCACCATTGTTATCCACTAGATGTCAGAGGTAAGCAATGGGAGAACCTTTAGCATGTGGGGTTGACCCCTTGTGGTGAAATTACAGAGCATGAACAAGAGATACATAGAATTGGCAGGCAAGGATGGTTTCAAACTGCATCAATGAAAGGAGCATCCTAAATGATGAAAGGGCGATTCACTTGTGTATAATACATAGACACAGTCCCTTTAAGGCAGGGGTTCTTAACCTTCTTATGTGTCATGAACCCCTTTAACAATCTAGTGAAACCTTTAGACCAAAACTTTAAAAAATATATGAAATAAAATGCATGACAAATGCTAAATTCATAGGATTTCAAAGGAACATAATTATATTGATACGTAGTTTTCGAAATATATTTTGAAAACAAGCTCATGGATCCAGGATATGAACCCCTGCTTTGAGGTGAGAAAAATGTTTTGAAAATAAAAATTCACTAGCATAATTTTAGAAAACTATCTCTGGTACAATGAAGCTACATTGTTGTTGTTCAGTCATTTTCAACTCTTTTTTACCTCATTTGGTTTTTTTTTTTAGTGTTTTTTCGGCAAAGACACATTTACTTCTCTAGCTCATTTTACAGATAAGGAAACTGAGGCAAACAGGATTAAGAGACTTGCCCAGTATCACATAGCTAGTGTCTGATTCTGGATTTGAATTGTCTTCTATTGCTCTATCCACTACACCACCAGTTGTCTCTGGAAACTACATTACCAAATATGTATTCTACAATCTCATAATACAAAATATTTTTCAACTCTACATAATATCTAATATTTTCTCCTCACATAAATGCCCTTCTTAACAGATAAGTTTTAGTATTCTCTTCTAACTACTTTTACAAAGCATCATATCACCCTTAACCAGATACATCATCATCATCATAATCAAATATACCTAAGCAAAAGTGGGAAAAAACCCAATTCTACAATAGGTGCATGAAATATTATAATGTCATTGACATAAAGATCAAAAATGGAGGTTTGGAAGGTTCTAGAAATGTCAACCATCAGAAATATTCTATATTGATACTCTATGTTAACACCGCTAAAAGTATTTTAACTCTTCCTAGAGTTGAACACAAATGAATTACTGAACAATGCAATATACATATAAACATGTTCAAACAATATAATTACATCCCATTTGCTCCTTAATAATAAAGTAGTTAAGAACCACTTCCAAGATCTTATCAGCTAATTTCAATAAATTGATGATCACATTTCATGCCACAAATATATGTGTGTATACATGCATATAAATATGTATATATATGTATATATATGTATATATATATATATACACACATACTTTACTTTTAACCCAGCAAAGGAAAATAAATTTCTTTTTATTGACCTGCCTTTAAATATGAAAGTTTTTCTATAAAACTTTTCATTTGTGCTTCCCTAAAATTATTGTATTAAATATCCTTCTACCATAATCTTTTGTCATTATTGTTCTAATATTGCATAATATTCTTTTTTTTAAAAAAGGATGAGCACCTATTTTAAAACCCTTCAGAGAAAACTTCACAAGATGATAAATTTAACTATGATAATCATAAAGGATTTTCACATTAACAGTTCATTATAACTGTTACTTAATAAGATGTACTTAATATCCTATATATGAGGGCAAAGATGAAATACCTGACTATGCTATTAACATTATAACAAAAGTAATTTCTTCAAAATTAGGACAATAATGCCCACCATTTCATTCTTTTCTTCCTAAAATATTCTGAGAATTGACAAAAACTTAACAAAAGGTTTGAATTCTTAAATTGAAACTGACTAAAAAGCACATCTTATATTTCTCTAAAACCATAGATAATGCAATAGGAAAAAGAATTAACAACTTTTCTTCAAATTTTCCTATAGATCAAATGTAGTATGGATATTGGCAGCAAGTTTTTCAAACAGATCTTGCCTTTTCTTACCTCTATCATTTTCTAGGTAGAAAAAGAGTCTAAGCTCATGATTTTTTGATTTTTTTATCCACTGTTTGAAACCCAGCTGAAAAGCCTTTCCCTTCATGAATGTATCCTTCAACTCCCCACCCAGAAGAAATTCTCTCCTTCCTCTGAAGAACTGTTGTTGTTATCCTTTGTTTTCAGAGGTCCAAGGACATCATGAGGTGATAATATGACTTGCATATGAACTGGATTTAAGTGAGGAAGAGATGCGCAAAGTCATCAGCCTCACCCTCTCTTCCAATGTCATCTAAGTCCAGTGGAAAGACAAAGGCAGAGTGACTGGCAATGGCACCAGTGGATGACCTTAGCATCTTTGATGTCTAACCAAGCTCTAAATGCTCCCCAATAACTGCTTCCAGTGTTTTCATGGAACCAATTGTTTTCATCTGCCCATCAAGGCTTGGGGTAGACAGCTCACTAAGACCTGCTGGTTATCTACCAGTAACTAGAACCCTTCATATTCATAACTCATTAAGTATCACCTATACTGTTTCATATCCTAGTTATTTTGACATTTGCCTTTCCCTAACAAAGTTATATCCTCCAGTTATTCACTGTGGCTTGGATTTTCAGGGACTACTATGATATGGTGGATTATAAACTTTCAGAGGTCCTACTAGGTGCAAAGTCTTTTGAGATGAGCTTTGTATGTCTGTCACCTGTGCTAAGTTGAGGAGACTCATTACCAGGCTGAATAGAGGGTGATAAGTTTTTTAGTGGCAAAAATTACTGAAAACTTATGTGGTGCCAACTATGCACTGATACAGAGAGAGCCTATACTGACAAAAGTACAACCTTCTGAAGTACATGAATAAATACACATGCCTTATCTTTCTGAATGGACTATGATGTCCTTGAGGCACATCTTTGTATCTCTCACAATATCTAGTCATTTAGCACATGTTTAACAATATTTACTGAAAGAATAAACATGATGACTTAGCCTAAATTTTGAATCCAAGTTTATAATTAGCTTTGTTGTTTGAATGATTCACTGACCACTTTTGCTATCCAATGATGGAGGTGGCTCTCAAAACTGAATTCTTAAAATCATGTAAGCAAGCCCCTACCATTAAATAAGAGACAATTAAAATTAAGAATTGTTTAGAAGAAAAGTTTAGAGAAATAGGGGATTTTCATCATTATTAAAATATTCTTAGTTCCCAAATGCTTATAAGATCATACATCTAAAGTTGGAAGGAACTTCATGGACCACCACTCTAGTTCCTTTATTTTAAAGATGAAGAGAGGACTAGGAAAGAAAAGTAATTTATTAGAGGCAAGATTTGAACCTAGCACCTCTGATTCCAGTGCCAGTGCTCTTTTCACAGGACCACACTGCCTCCTTGTAGTATTCAACCATTACATACATTCCTACTTTGAACAATAATTCCCCACTTTTGTACATACCTTTATATCCTATACTTGACTGTACTTGAGTAGTGCAATGAATAGAGTGCTAGTCTTGGAATCAGAAAGACTTGAGTTTAAATCTGGCCTCAGACACTTACCAGCAATGTGACCTTAGGCAAATAATTTAACTTCTCTGTGCCTCAGTTTCCTCTTTGTAAAATGGGGATCAAAATAGTATTTCTCACAGAATTGTTGAATGAAACTATTCATTCAGAATTGTTGAGATCAAATGAAAAGGCCTACAAAGTCCTTTGCATGCCTTTAAAAGTGCTATGATCACTAGCTATTGTTATACTTTGACATAAAATTTATGGCAATGATAGTAATCATTAATATTCATATTTTGCCCCATTGCCCCTTAATATAACATATGACTTCCTCTTTTGTCTTCTATTTGCTAAGGATCAATCTAAAATAGCTAATAAAAGAAATTCTGCTTTGTCTTAGCAAAAAGAAATGAATAGTAAAGAAGATATCAGGATTTGCCAAAAGGAGTAATACATTCACAGGCCAATTCAATTCAACAGGCATTTATTTAAACACACAGTATTGGAGATGCAAAGACAGAAACGAAATGGTCCTTTGCCCTATTACAGTTTACATTCTATTTAGATGGGAGGAGAGGATACATAAAGCATGTACAAAATAGCATTGATTAGCATACTGGATCTAGTTTTGGTCACTACACTTTTAAAGTTTGAAGAAACCAGAGAAAAATGCTAAAAATATCAAAAAACTAAAATTTAATTTTTCAAGAAATGAATAAAGAATTAAGCCCATTTTCTTCTTCCTAAATGAAAGAAGCCAAACATGATTTAATTCAACAAGTGCTAATTAATTATTGCTACCCATGGAAGACTGAATAAGAAAAATAATATAAGTCAAGGCAAGTAAGATTTCTCCAAGACAAAAAAAAAATAACTTGATATCCTGATAATAAAACACTGAAATGAAATTTTATGAAATAGATCTATGGACATCTTTAAGAAGAGAATAAAAGGAATAGATCACTGTAAATTATGAATGGGACAGTCACTAGCAACAGAGAGAAGGTGGAATTGCTGAATTATTATTTTGTATCTTTTCTATACCAAGATTACCTATAAACTGGAAAGTACAGAAGAAAAAATAGTTAATAAGATCAATAATAATATTGATTGCCAGATTAGTTATTGATATTATTATATTAATTGCATTATAGTAATTATAACATATAAATTACTATAATATCACCCTGGTCATTTATAACCACTATAAATAAGAGCTACCTTTCTTGAATTCAAGTGACCTGGATAAGGTGACTTGGATCCTTGGATTCTGAAAGAATTGGTAGATGAGATGCCCGGTATTTGAAAAATTGAGGATAATAGAAGAGCAACTGAAGGACAAATATTGTCCTGGTTTTCAATGAGTAAAGAAGAGAGTTGGCAAATCACTTACCAATGAATTTAACTTTGATTATAGGCAAATTAATTTATAATGTATTTGGGAGTTTTTAGCTAATTGTAGGCTCAATATAAGTCAAGAGTGATATATCAGAGCCTCCCAAAAGTTAATGTGATATTGGACTACATTAAGAGAGGAATAGCTTTCAGGCATAAGTAGTTGATAGTCTTGCTATACTCTTTCCTGGGCAGACCACATCTGGAATAATATGATGAATTCCGGCCAAAACATTTAGGAAGGGGAAGTTTTAAGCTGGAGAGTCTCCAAAAGAGCATAATAAAAGGAATAGAATCACCATAAGTGTAAATGGAACAGTAACTAGCAACAGATAGAAGGCAGAACTGCTGGATGATGAAGGGCTTTAAATTCATATCCAACAAGGATTGGTTGATGAGGATGTGTAGCCCAGAAGAGAAGGCTCAAGAGGAACATAAGAGCTGTCTTCAAATATCTCAAGGTCTGTCAGGTGGAAGAGGGACTAGACTGTTTGTCCCCAGATAACAGAAATAGAAGAAATATGTGGAAGCTGCCAGGAAGCAAATACAAGTTAAATGTCAGGGAAAAAATCTTCCTAACAAAAAGGATTATCAAAAAATGTAAATGATTTCTTCTGAAGATAATGAGTTTCCCACCTGACCCACCAGAAATCCTTAAGGAGAAGGTGAATGATCCCTTCTTGAGTATGATGTGATTTTTTTTTTTTGCTTCTGTATGTTATGTATTTAATCTAGGTTCCACTACTTGTTTTCTCTATTTTTGAACCAGTACTATTTGTTTTGAGAATTACTGCTGTGTTGTATAGATTGATATCTGGTATTATTAGGCTGCTTCTTTCCACTTTTTTCCATTATATCCACTGATATTTTTTTTAACTTTTGTGCCTCCATATGAAATTTGAAATTATTTTTCTCATTCAACAAAGTAATTCATTAGTAGTTTGATTAGCATATTGAATAATTGAATTAATTTAGGTAATACTGTCATTTTCAATTTGGTGACTTTTCTTTTTTATTTATTTTTTTAAACCCTTACCTCCCATCTTGGAATCAATACAGCATATTGATTCCAAGACAGAAGAGTGGTAAGGTATAAGTAATGGGGGGTTAAGTGACTTGCCCAGGGTCACACAGCTAGGATGTCTCAGAGGCCAGATTTGAACCCAGCACCTCCCATCTCTGGACCTGACACTCAATTCACTGAGCTACCTAGCTGCCCCCTATGGTGACTTTTCTTATCAATGAACTATTAATTTTTCTACAATTACTTGCTGAGTTTTGTCTCTATTTTTATAAATAGTGGTTTATAGAATACATGGTCATCCAGTTCCCTTCCAACTCTGTGATTCTGTAAAATAAAATAATAATAATCACTATTATAACATCTCCAATTCCTTTGATTAATCACTATGGATCATGAACTCAAAGCCCTTCATCATTTTGATTGTTTTCTTCTGAACACCCTCCAGCTAGCTTAACAATGTACTTCTTAAATGTGTTGCCCAGACTTCACAACATTATTCCAGGTGTAGCCTGACCAGGGCATGGTATAGAACTGTCAAGTCCTTCTTCCTGGAAACAGTATCTTTCTTAACATAGGCAACAGACTACCAAAAAAGTCTTCTGGAAGGCCTAAAGATACATGTTCTATCGAGGTCTCTCTTGACTATTTGAATTCTACCTGAATGATCTGATAATACTTACAACTGAGAATGAAATCATCACAATGAGAAAATACCATCAAAGAAAAGGACCTGTGTAACATATGATGGTTGTTTGTTTATTGGAGCATTTAATTCCTTGCACTTATCTGTAATAAGTGCTCAGTATTTGTTGACTGATATGAAAATTCTCCTCAAAAGAATAGTATCAGATACCTAATTGTTTTATGCACCCTTAGCTACACAAGAAAATAACATTATACCTCATCCATCATGCCAAAATTCTCTTTAAAAAAAAAACAGCCAAATAATTGATATATACATATCAATAACATATCAATAAATAAATAAGTTAACATAGATCATTTCCATAGAGGAAGAAGTGAGGTGAATAAATTAATTCTGGGTCATAAGGACATGGTCTACCTGAACCCCCCTCCCAAAAAAAAGACATCCAAAAGAAACAATATAGAGAGAGGTTAAACTAAAGGAAAATATGGTATATACAAGTAATTGTTAAAGACAAAATTTAGTCATTTAACTTATACTATATATATGTGCATACTCATATACATGGTACTGATATTCATGCAGATCAAATGTAGCAACCTCACAGGAAAGGGATACTGGATGTTTTACAAAGATATGCTGAATCTATCTACTCCCAAAGATGGTCGAAGCAATAAGGAGATTTAAGGGCTGCCATTTGGAGTCTCACCTCTGCCTCTATTTTGTTTGGTAAAACCAAATATATTATTTGGAAGTTGTATGCTTAGGATGATTAAAAAAGATTACTTAGGAATGATTTTTATATGGATGGCAGTCTTAGAATTTTACTACCATGTTATACAAGAACATTTTATAAACATATACATCAACTCATACCCTGTATAGTCATGAAAAACACATTCTTGAAGCTTCATGAATTGGACATTTTCTAAGGATATGAACATAGTTGAAAGCACAGATAGGAAATTTCAATGCCCACTAAGTCTCCCAAGTGAGTAGAACAATTTATATAAGGATGATATTATAAAGAAAAACAACTTTGAAAGATTTTAGAACTCTAATCAATGGAATGATTAACAGAAGTCCAGAGGACTAAAGTTGAAACATGCCACCTGCCTCTTACCAGAAAAGTGATGTAAAGGACAGAATGAGACACATTTATTTATTTATTCATTTTTTGACATGGCCAACATGGGGATTTTTTTTTTTTTTGCTGGACTATAGTTTTATGAGTTTCCTTTTGATTGTTCAATCAGAGGAGGTGAGTAGTGGGTAGGAGAGAGAATAATTGTTATACAAATAAATACATATTTTTAAAAGCAAGGCAGGCTAATCACATATTATGAAGAGTGGGTTCTTAATTCTATTTTTTTGGACAACATAATTAGTCATAATTTCCCTTAATTGTAATCATATAGGATATAGTCATTTTAGATCAATTGCTATCATCAGTCCAACAAACAGATTGTGGGATATAGTCCGTTATCAGCTGCTTGGAATTTCATGTATGTTCATTATGTTTAGCTAAGGATAAGTGTTTGGGTCCTTTGGCAAATGAATGAGCAAACTGCTAAATTCTAATCAATTAGTTTATGAGAATGTTTTGATCTCTTTAAACAAAGTTTTCAAAATAAAACATTTAAGTATAGTAACCTGCAAGTAGGAGAAGAGTTTATCCCACTTTGTCCCTATCATCATAAAATTGAGCACACTGATAAATGAAGCACTTCCTTTCTCCACCCCACTGTGGCCAGCAGCACCTGAATATATTAAAATGAAGCTCATTTTGCCTAGAACATGCAGGACTTTTCACATAAGAAAAAAGGAGAAAAATTACCCCAGTCTCAAGAGTGGCTGAACTACCCTGTGCACAAATCACTTTACAAGTGAATCATTTGTTATGTCAAGGGCATATTTTAATTATTATTTTTAGGACTTAGAAAAGGTCACCCCACCCCACCAAATAACTTTTGATTGGACTCCACCTTTACAGAACCCATGCCTTATGTGATTTCAAAAACAGTTCAAATTTCCCCAGGACCTGCTTCCATTCCCACCCCCATGTAACTGGACATCTGGCCTCTTACCTTTTTTAGAAATAATTTCTGCAGTTTCTTGTGTGGTAATCTGATCATCTTTCATTCACTCCAATGATCAGAGATGATCAAATTCAGCAAAAATCCATCATCTTCTTTGTCATTGTCTCATTTTAGTTAGCTTCACCTAAAGGAGTTGGGCAAGGAGCAGCACTACTTCTCTTAGTGTCTCTCCCCCAACCTGAATGTCTTCCATTCTCCAGCCCCCTTCCAGTTACAGATAATTAAAAAAAAAATCAAAGGGCTAGACTGGCTCTATCTCATCATTGCCTTGAAATCAGTTTTCAGAGGCAAAGAGGCTCCGGCTTCATTCAGCAAAAGCGTGGATCTGTTTGTCAGCTCACAGAAAGAAGGAAGAGGAAAGAGAAAGAAAGAAAGAAGAGAGAAAAACCCCTAACAACAACAACAACCTGACCAGCTTCCAAGGCTGCACCTCTCCTCGTTTAGAACAGCAGAATTACTCAGGCTCTAAAGAGCTACAGAAACCACAATCAGACAAACTGGAAGGACGTGTCTGAATCTTTCCAGGCTGGACTTCAGAAGAAACTAGTTCAATCTCTAGAACTGTCACAGATACTTGGTTTGGCTGATTGGAGGAGCAGCTCACCACAGCACACCTGGCAATTGTTTACATGTTATGTGTCTCAGCTGAAAATAATAGATGGAACTCTCATCTATACATTTTACTCAGTTTGGTTTAAATAAAGAAGTAGATCTCTTCCTTTTGAGAAATAGGGCAGAAAAAAAGGAGAAAGAAGAGCAAAGGGTATTTTTCTTTGAGAAACTACAGCGTCGTCTGGTACACATTCGTTTCACACCCACCCACCCTCAATTTTCTTCAAGCTTTTCATCCTCAGTTTTGTATTTGCTTGCCTTACTTATAAGAGAATCAGTTCATATATTTATTCCAGAAAAATAAACTCCTTTATTCCCACCACTTGCACCATATGTTGCCTCTGTCCAGCCTAAGAGCACATGATGCTTGCTAAAACACAGACACATCTGGTCCATCCCTTCCTGTCTCCCCTACATAAAGAGGATAGAAACACCTCCCCCTTTTACAATTAACTAAAAAGGTAGAGGCACATTTCTCCTTTGCAAAGTGCTTCCTAGGCTTGGACAAAAATTGTTTTCAAACAACTTCTGATGCTTTCATCCAATTGACTGCTTCTGAACTGAGTGCATCCCATGTTCTTTTTCTGAGTGACAAGGTTAGTTAAAACTCATCTGTCCATATAAAATGTGTGCATATATGATATCACTTCTAGGTGAACACGACTGACAGTACTTTAGGGAATAATGAAAAGTAGGTCACTCCACAAATAAATCCCACTGGTACAATTTATATTAATTACAATTCCTGCTTCAGAAAAATTAAGTTGAGAACCTGTCACTGCTCTTTAAAAGAACACAAATGAAATATGCCACTCATCTGCACATTAAGGGAAAGGCAATAAGTCCTCTTCTGAGGCTATTAACAATTCTCTGATTATGAACATAAAAGGACATATACTGAACCCAATTAAATCTAAAATATAGAATGACTGTACATCTTTTATAACTTAGAAGATGACAAAATAAACTAAACATCTGTTCATTGATAAAGGTTTTATGAAATCTCTCATTAATTTTTTTTCTGTTTCTTAAATGGCACCAGATAATGGCCAATGCAAAAAATGGGAAATCAAAACTGTTTTTTTTTAATTAAGGAAAGTCACTTTGTTGTTTCTTTCAAATTTGCAACAATGAACCTTTAAAGTGTGTAACAGAAATAACTGATTAGATAATGTGCACCATGCTCCCAAAATCTCAAACACCATCTCCTGATAAAAATTATTGCTTTCCTTTTACATAGAAGAAAATGATATTTAATTGATTTCAAGTCATATAGGAAATAGTAGCAGAAAAAGTTATACATGCCATTAAAAGTAATTGTTATATAAAAATCAATTTTCCTGGGTTTTAACAGGAACACTTAAAAAACTTGTATCTCAATTCTTTGCCCATTCCTTAATCTCCCCAATTCCGAAAATCATAAGACCAAAAAAATTAATCTACATCCCATACCCTAACAATGGCCAGTAAGCTACTCAGGTTTGTAGCTGCCCTTCATTTTCATGCAAAGATTCACTGATAAACCAGAATTTCTTTAGAGAGTACTGGCACATCCCAACTCTTTTCTATTTTGTAGGAAATGACTAGTTCCCATTCTCACTACAGATTCCTTCCCTTTCCATAGCAGATGCCCCATCCAACAAGGCCACCATAGAGAAAGAAATTTCTTCCAATTTTATCTCCATTTACATTTCTAAGAGCATAATGAAGGTGGCCAAGTGAATGGATCACAACTAATATTTACAAAATACTTCTATTATGAACTGTGACTGCTTGCTCTTTCAGGACTGTGGATCTCCGACCTCATTGGTTGTGTTTTGCTCCCAATTCTTCACCTTCTGATACTATGTGATTCTTGCTCACCTCTTTCCAAATCACCCATCATCAATAATCCATCAAACTCTCTGATGTTCCCTTGATTCCGTTACTATTTCAAAAGTACCAATGTGACCTTTATCTGTTCATCTGTTATTCCTTACTCTAACTACAGGATCCACCCATCTCCTTTTCTAGTCATGACAGTTCCTAATGATTCATAATTTATAAAATTATAATTTTAACATCCTTTTGTTCCAGTTAGAAACAAAGCTGGACTACTGAAAACTTTCCCCTTATTTTTTTCCTTTACTTCTAGTAAACTGCTACCATGTATAGATAAAGAAGACAGTTTGGGATTTTTCATTTGTTTCAATTGAAATTTTCCAATTAAAAGAAAGCAATGAAATGAGAGACATATCTATTGGGGGGCAGAAATGATTAATTAAGAGTTGATAACATAGCTATGTAATAGTGGCTACTTTAATGTGACAGGAAGGGGGCAATTTGATATCATGTGTATGATATTAAAACCTTCAGGGTGTAAATGTTTGGGAGCCATTTTGCATGCTGAGTAGAAACTCCACACAACACCAAACTGAAGGTATCAGCTATATTACTTTTTCTTAATAGGTAGCTATGTCAACAGTGACATGAAGTCTATTTCACCAATTCAAAGACAACCTTTAAAGCAACTTTTGTGAATGGAAGTATATTGGGACGATTGCTCAGTGGAATGCCTTTAATCATATCAATTTTATTATGAGGAGAAAATATCTCAAAACTATTCAAGGAAAGAGGGAACTAGACTACTTTGAGTGAATGTAGCTCAATGGTAGACTAACATCTTTAAAATGTCAACTTTATCTCTTACAAAGCATTGTTCAAAAAATAAACCTAAGTTCTGAAGTTTTTTCCGAGTTTCTAATCTACTGAGTGTGTACTAAATAGCCAAACTGGAGATAGTAGCAATAGGAAAGAACAGTAGAAGGGGGGAGGGGAGTTTGTGTCCTACATCAGGGTATATAGTCCAAAGTAAGTTGGTTATGGAGACAAAGGAACTGACTACTTCTAGATCTACCAAATTACTACCAGTGTGATATCAGAAAAATCACAGCCTCTATCAGGCTCAGTTTTTCATCTTAGCCAGTCAATGGAAATTTATTAAGTATCTTATTATGGCATTTTATTATTATATGTATTAGGAAGCATTATTATGCTAAGATCTAGGAATATGAAGAAAGGCAAAAGCCAGTCCTTTCCCACAAAGATCCAACAATGTAGTTTTAAAACATCTGTAAAATTATCTTTAAAATTGGATTGTGAGGGAGAAGTTGACTCTGGGTTCCATTCTAGATCAAGGTCATATAAGAATATCATTTATGAGTTCCTGGCTAATAGAACACTCATAGTAATTTTGTTTTTCAAAATGCAAGTCAAATTAAATCATCAGAAAATACTTGTATTAGAATGAGAAATTAATTTTCCAGGATTTAGAGTCATTCCAAATCTAACCGCTAGGGGGCAGCTGGGTGACTCAGTGGATTGAGAGTCCAGCTTAAAGATGGGAGGTCTTAGGTTCAAATGTGACCTCAGATACTTCCTAGCTGTGTGACCCTGGGCAAGTCACTTAACCCCCATTGCCTAGCCCTTACCACTCTTCTGCCTTAGAATTAATACCCAGTATTGATTCTAATATGGAAGGTAAGGGTTTAAAAAAAATCTAACAGCTAAACTGACTAAGGAATTATGTGAGCTGCCTTGGCTTTTGATCAGTTATTTATGTTCTTCACTTTTAAAGGAATAAGATTGTGTGAGAAAGTTGACTAAATTTTGTCATGGTTACTTAGTATACCCTTTCATTAAATGCCATGGTAAGTAGCTATAACATAGCATCTCAGTTTACTTACCTTCACTATATTATAAAAAAATTTTAAATTCATCTATTTTGCATAATAGCTATAATTTCTTATTGTCTACCAGCATCCTTTTAAGCATTTATTGTTGTCATCTTCCATCTACAAAAGATTTGCATAAGTGGATATAAGAAACTTAAATTTCTTTTACAATTCCATCTCAAAATGGAAGAATTTGTATGTATCTTCCTCTCTCTATGTCTAAGTCCCAGATAAGAATCATTTCACATTCTACATAGAATTCTTTCTCAAATCTGGCTTGATTTATCTTGTATTCCTAAACTGTCTGAGTAATCTGAATTCCTGACCTCTTTACCACATTGATACTATTATTTAAGTCTTTTTGCAAAAAAAAAATATATATATATATGTATATATATATATATATATATTCCTTTTTCATGTCCTCTTTTACTATAGTTCACTCTCTTTTGTTGGTGATTTTTTTTTGTTGGGTCTACTTTGTGAAACTTATTAACTATGAACATATGAATCAGAAGCATTCCAAATACATTAAATTGAATCTCAACCAGATAATGATTCCTATCAGGAACCACTGGAACCATATGGTGTCTGGTGGCTGTTACTCTATGGTGTTAAGACCATTTTCCCTAGAGGCAAGGGAAATCATGCTTTTTGAAGATTTTAACAAGAAATTTCCAAAACAGAAGACTTTATGGGGAAAAAACACTGAATCAGAGAACCTTCTTTCAAAAATGAGGAAACATCAGTAATATGAGAGAGTTGAACTAAATAACCAAGGTCCCTTCCAACTTGCAAACTATGATCATTTTACCAGTGATCACTTACTATTCTTGTATGGGTGTAGAGTTTCCACACTGAGAGGTAGTGTGGTAAGGTGGATAAAGGGTTTGTCTTTAGAAATCCTGGTTCAAGTCTCACATTTGACATAGATTAGTCATTAACTGTCAACAAGTCCCTTAACTTTTCAGGCACCTCAGTAACAACTGAGTTACTGATTTAAATCAATGCAAATGTCAAAGCCAGTCCTGGTTTTGTTCCCTGCATGGAAGATATAGGTTTGAACCAAAAGACAAACAAATAAAAATACTGTCTATTTTCACTTTTTTTTCCAAGATGCGAAATAAAATGGTAAGAAATAAAGACTAAAGGTGGTTAATTTGGGTTGCCTAATTTAATTTAAAGTAAAACCTTTGGAAAGTGATGAGCTTCAACACTTAGAAATGACTATCATCAAGGAAAATAATGAAGGTGATATCAAGAGCTATACAGGTGAGATTAATTTTTAGGAAACTAGAGAACAGGTCTAGTCATGTATAGAGAGCATATTCCCAAAACACTGACTATAGCAAATGGAGGGAGTGCTTTTTTCAAGCTTAAACCCTATTATTTACAAAGACATCAAACCCCAATAGGTTCCCACTGTATAGACCTCACTTTTTACTAGCCTGCACAAACTCATATTTTGTTGATCACATGGGTTTTGACCCTACTATCATTCATGATGCTACATTCCAATTCCTTTTTATTTTTATTTATGTATTTGTTACATTGAAATTCCCAGGTATCTCCCCCCCCACTCCCCTACCTGCATTAGTGAAGGCTTCATTTGACAAAAGATATATGTATATATACACATATATATATATGCATATATAACTATGGCTTGCTTTTAAAAACTATTTTATTATAGCTTATTATATTAGTAATTATAAATATTAATATAACATTTAATTAATACTAATTATTATTAAATGTTCTTTATTATATTATTATTATTGTATTTATTTTATTATTATGTTTGTTATTTATTTTATCTTTCTCTGGGGTGGGCATACACATTATTTCTGTTGCTATAAATAATGTTCTTTTGTTTCTACTGCATTCTGATTTTAGTCCTTTCACTGTACAACCTGGTAAGTCCTGGTAGCTTACCTTAGCATTATCACATGATCTTTATATCCTCTACTTGCAAAAGAACTTTCAAACTTTTGCATTCTCTCACTACTCCAAATTGGGAAGACGTCAATCAGTAATAAGGATTGGTTCAGACACAGATTAAGATGAGTACTGGTTTAAACCCACCTGGGGACCAAAGTCAGGGAAGATGGTATATTACGGTGAAATAGAACTAGCCAATGTTACCTTGGTTTGTGAGCAGTTTGAGCCTAGAGACCTTGAGCAATGGTCAAATGATGTTTTGAGATTATTAGCCCTGATGGCAGGTTTTCTCAATCATTTTTGTACCACAGATCCCTTTGGTAGTTTGGTGATGATAAACCCCTTCTCAGAACAAGTTGGGGGGAGTCTAATTTATCCCAACTGTGTTAATGAGCTCTTGTGGGTGGGGGTGGGAGTGGAAAGGGAAATATCCAAGAGCTCAGTGTTTAAAATCCCTAAGAAAAAAGTTTGAGATTGGGGATTAGGGATTGGGTCTAGTTTTTAAAGAGGGGAAAGGGTAGCTTGCTTACCGAATTTTAAAAGAAGATATTCCAGGCATTTTGGCAGAAATGTGTAAGAAAGGAACCCAATCAGTATTTTGAAAAAAAACTTGGGAAAAAATGATTTGACTTGGGTAAAAAGACACAACAGATATCCTACGTGCCCCAGTTTGTAAAGAGTAGCATAACATCTATGTAGATTCAAAATAACTTTCAAGGTATCAGTGGCTGCAAATACAATGTAATTTAAGGAAGTTTAGAAATCAATCACAATTTAAAGAAATGTTCCCTTAACCAATGAAAAAAATTAATCATAAGGATATCATTCTTTAATCTACCTTACTCAATTGCCCTGAATTATTATGAACTCATTTAATAAATGAAGATTACTTAAATGAATACCAGGGCCTGTGCTATTTATCAGAGTATCAGACACTTAATATTGATGAAACAGTTCACAAGGACTCAATGATCTTTTCAATATTTATTAGATCAGACAACAAGTGTTAATGAGGACATATAAGCAGCTCAAAGGGGGAAAATCTTACTCTAAATCATTTTCTTATTCATATTTCAATTAAATCACCCACCATGGGTCTACATAATCTACAATACAATGATACTAGCCTTCTTGTTCTTCCCAAAAGAGGATACTTCATTTCCTTCTGAAACTGTCTTCCATGGATGGAATACTCCCCTCTGAGACTAGCCCTAATTTATCCTGTCTATATCTTCTTTGCACCTAGTTGTTTAAATGTTATCTCCCCATTAGAACAGGAACAAGGTTTTTTTTTTGCCTTTCTCTGTATTTCCACCCCTGCTTAGCCCAGTCCCCTGTACATAGTAGGCACTTAATCACTTAAAGTCAACTGATTGGCAGAATTGCATTGAATTATCAAGAAAAAGAAAAGGAAAATGAAGCCTTTCTCAGGCCTTAATTTTAGTGCATTCCCACTGAGATTATTTCTGATTTCTCTCTTATGTATCTAGTTTGTACTTGAGCTCCTCGAGAAAAGGGACTTTTCCATCCTTTTCTTTTAGTCTCCAAACACTTGGCACAAGTGCTTCATAAATGATTATCACTTCACTTGGCCTGGCTTAATCTATTGTTCTTTCTACTATGATATACTGCCTTTCTCTTTAAATTTATTTTCAGAAATATAAAACATAATGAATATTGAGCCATTTTTGTCAATTCATAAACATTATTTTACAAAGGGAAATGAACCAAAAGACAAACTCTTCTGTCTTCAATTGTCATACCCTTTCCACCACTGCACAGCTTATGTTAATATATAATATCTCTTTAAGACTGTATACTTAAAAGAGAATTTACTATAAATTAAACCCATCTTGAATCCCATTGCTAAAAGATCTTAAAAAATCTCATTATAAGCAACAAAGTATTATCAAGTGAGTGGACCACAAAGCCAGTTTTGTTTCAAAGATCTAATGTACAAATTAATACCTTTCACTTACTAAGCAGATGTTTGAGGGGAACTTAGTAAACTAAGGTACAGCAAGTATGATGGAGACACTTGTAGACATCTACATCACCAAATGTCCAAATGGGACTAAAGATTATATAGTAACATAGACCTTAGAGTTGATGTGAAGGAGAGCCAATGAAAAACATACGCCCTCACTATGTAAGTGGTTCACAAAACTGGACATGATTAGGGAATACTCAAGGATAATCAATCAACATTTATTGAGTATCCACTGTATGTGATCAAGGACAACCAATCAGTATTTGAGTGCTCACAGTATATAGTGCTGTGCTAAGATTGCATCAATTAAATGCATGTGAGTTGGTATCATTTTAGCTCTTCCAGAATTGGAATAAAATCACATTGCAATATTCAAATGTAATATTTTTAAACCCTTGTCTTCCGTGTTAGAATTAATAGTAAGCATTGGTTCCAAGGCAGAAGAGTGGTAAGGGGAAGGCAATTGAGGTAAAGTGACTTGCCCAGGGTCACACACCTAGGTAATGTCTGAAGTCATATTTGAACCTAAGACTTCCTATCTCTAGATTTGGCTCTCAATCCACTGAGCCACTTAGCTACCCTAAATATAATGTTCTTTATAGAAAGCATTAAACCTATAATTTTAAAGATTAGTAAAAGTCTCCTTGCTTTAGAACAGAATATGTACAAATAATTTATCTCTATCACATTATGGAACTCCATAGAATAATATGAATATACTGCGGGAAAATACTAGAGTTTTAATTCAATTCAATTCAACAAATACTTAAAGACCTGTACTTAAATACATAGGCACAGGGAATACAAAAATAAAAAGTGATAGAGTCCCTGTTCTCAAGGAACTTACATTCTATAAAGAATGGATACATAGTTATATATATATATATGTATATATATATATATATATAAATCTAATAAAAGGTAGAGAGAGAAACAAGCAAAAGAAAGATGCAGAAAAAATGCTTTGAGATCATTTGAAGATGTATAAACACTGAGGATCAAAGAAAGAATCAGAGATGGTTACCTCTGAGGCGAGGACAAAATGAAAGGTTTGTATATGGACTTCATAATTTAGAGCTTAAAATGACCCCAGAGACCTGGTGCTATGTACTCATTAGAGATGAAAAAAAAAGTGAGAAGCAGAGAAGTTATAGATTTGCCCCAGATCATGGCAGTGCTAGGTAATAGAACCAGGATTTGAAGTCCTTTGCCATGGGTCAACCCTATGTGGCTTAACAGGCAAAGGTTAGACTTGAAGTCCAGAAGACCTGTGCTCAACTCATGCATCTAGTGCTCCTAGCTGTGGGAGTATGGGCAAGTCACTTAGTTTCTCTGAGTTTCCATTTCCTCCTCTCTAAAATGGGGCCACTTGGACTAAATGACCTCTGTACATGGATATCCAGCTCCAGATGATCCTATGCCTTCCAGTCCACTCCACCAAACTGCTTCTCCTATTGTATCTAAACTGCAAACATACTTCAATGGATTCATTCTAGGGTGGAGGGAGCAGAACTAGGAAAAAACAGAAGGAAGTCTAAGTGGTTTATAGGCTAGTAGTAACTACTTTTTTATCCCAGATTCGTTAATGACCAAGTCCTAAAATATCACACTCATACACACACACACACACACACACACACACACACACACACACACACACACACACAGGTAGATGACACAGTGGATAAAGAACTAGACTTGGAATCAGCATGACATGAGTTTAAATCCTGCCTCAGCACTTACTATGTGTCCCTGGGCAAGTCACTTAACCTCTGCATGCCTCAGTTTCCTCATCTGTAAAATGGGCATAATAATAGCATCTACCTCCCAGGGTTATTGCAAAGTTCAGATGATACACAAAGTATATTATATGTATGGTATATATAATGCATTTTATGTGTACAAAAAGTTGTAAATGTATGTGAAGCATTTTATACATATGGCTCATATATAAAGCACTTTGAAAACCTTAAGCTGCTACATATATATATATATAAAGATATATATATATATATCCTAGACATATGCATGTGTATATATAATACCTATACAATATATATTTGTGAGTGTGTGTGAGAGAATAATTATACATATATATTATTCCTATTAGAAAGTTAATTTCCTTTGTGTCTTTTTTTCCCTTTTTTTTCCTTGGAGTAATACCCAATAAATAAAAGAGGAACTAGTCCTAGGGAAATAAGAAATCTAGTTAGCTGTTAAATATTCTTATTATAGGTTTTATTAGGCAATGTGAAAGAAAGGCAGCTAATGACTATGTTGGTATATCAGCAACTTCATGATATTTTCAGTAAAACATTATAAATTCTCTAACCCAAGGTTAATGGAGTAGCACCTGCTTATGCTTCCATTGCAAAGCCTGTCAGGATATTTAACTGAAAGCCTTGTAATTCCCTAACTTGTTTGTAAAACATTTGCCCTAGGCTTAAGATAAAGGAGCTTAATCTAAGTACTTGCAAGTTTCATTGATGGAGAAAAATAGAAACCCAGAAGAAAAAAACCTCCTCCCTCTTATCTTTGTGATCAAGTGAGTAGAGGGAAACCAAAAGAAATTTCACATGAACTGATTCATATTTTTTTACTATTCACTTGCATATTTTGGACTTTCTAATTGAAGGCACCATGCTATGCTCTGAAGATAGGAAAAGAAAAGAAAGAATTCCTAGCAGAGTATCCCAAGTAGTAGTAGTAGTAGTATTAACTACTACTACTCAGTACCAAAATTTAAAGGAATGCCAGTACCCTTCCCTGGCCTAAAGCAACATAGAAACAAATGATCTCTGCACCTGGTTAGCAAGAATAATTAGTTTTAATAGAAAGATTCCAGAAGGTAACCTTCCAATGATAGCACCCCAATCCCCCAAAGCCCCAACAATAGCTTCTCAGTGTCCTGGCAACCTTGCCTACAGAGACTTAAGTCCCAATATTTCTATTTCTTTTCTTTCTACCACCTCCTCCCCACAAAGCTTTGTATTCTGATGTGTCTCTTTTCCCTTCATGCTCAAAAGAATTTGCTATTCAAAGAAAAAAATGGTTTAAAAAAGGGCATGTTTCATGCTACTTTCTCTAGGTCTGGGGGCCCAAAATAACTAGTAAAAGCCCTCCCTGCTTTGCATTCTCCTAGAGTAATGTAACATGTACAGTAATAAGTACCTATATGGATAAAGCATGTATAATTTCATGAAAGAAAGTAAACTAATCCCAGAGGAGACCAGGAAAGGCCTCATCGATGAGGAGTACCTGAGCTATTCTTTAAAAGAAGAAAAGGGATTTGGGAATTACATTAAAGAAATAGCTTGCTGAAATAAAGGTATGTAATAAGAAGAATATCTATGGAGGAGGAGAGACAACGAAGAAGAAGAAGAAGAAGAAGAAGAAGAAGAAGAAGAAGAAGAAGAAGAAGAAGAAGAAGAAGAAGAAGAAGAAGAAGAAGAAGAAGAAGAAGAAGAAGAAGAAGAAGGAGGAGGAGGAGGAGGAGGAGGAGGAGGAGGAGGAGGAGGAGGAGGAGGAGGAGGAGGAGGAGGAGGAGGAGGAGGAGGAGGAGGAGGAGGAGGAGGAGGAGGAGAAGAAGAAGAAGAAGAAGAAGAAGAAGAAGAAGAAGAAGAAGAAGAAGAAGAAGAAGAAGAAGAAGAAGAAGAAGAAGAAGAAGAAGAAGAGGAAGAGGAAGAGGAAGAGGAGGAGGAGGAGGAGGAGGAGGAGGAGGAACATTTATGTTGAAATAATAATTCCTTGTAATTCAAAATACTGAATTTTTCAGACATGGTTTACACCCTCTCAAATGAAGAATAGCAATAAAGCACATTTCAATATACATCTGGTAATAGGAGTCACAAAAATTCCCCCACAACTTTCTTCTTATACTTGATAGAAGCCTAGCCTGAAATGAGAATATTAGCAAGCTTGAAATGAGAATATGGGAGAGGAGGCGAGGCCATGTTTTCTTCTCTTCATTATTCAAGAGATAACCAAACTCATTTTATGCAAAATCATTGGTTGTTCAACATTATAGTGAGACTTCTATATAGCTTCATTTTCATTGGTAATTATAATTTAACTGAGGTAATAACATCTCAATGTGATGCTGAGGATTTTATCTAGGTAGTTAGAAAAATATGAATATAAAAAGATATTTAATAAAAAGCAACAGAGAACTCTAATTCATACAAGATAATGAGAAGAATTTGAATAAATCAAAGAAAAGAATATTATTTGGAATTTAATTTCTTTTTAATTTTTCTTTTTCTTTTTTTTATTTATTGGAATTTAATTTCTAATGTTCACTTAATGGCTAAGGCTCTAGTACTGTCCTAAATCATTATTTAAATTAAAGAGTAACATAAAATGATAAATATCAGTTGCATCAATGTAACTTCCTGGCAATTGATTGTCATCAGTGATGTCAATGTAGGGATCTGTAGCATCTGTGCCAAATGCATCTTTAACCAAACAGTGACCATGGCAACTATTACTCCCCCCCACACACACACACATGTGTATGTACCGGAGACCTCATATTAGTTGGTGACCTAGAAAGAGCTGACTAGGACACTGAAATTGGGCTGGGTAGTTTATTCCTCACCTGTGATTTTCTAAGGTCCATTTTTCCTCTACTACTTTCACAAGGCTATTATTATGTAAAGGAATATTCTTTCCCCATAATAGCTTTTCTGATCTTTTGAGAACTAATAGGAAGTTACCAAATGCTCCAAAATTCATCTTTTTTTTTGCATTAGAATCAAATTAGGATATTATCAAAGAGGAGAATCAATCAAAGTAAAAGCCCAATTAGAGGTCCAAAGTTGTGGGTGCATCATGTGATGCATAAAATGACAAAACTCTGCCTTGGAAGTTCCATTTTGTAAAGTTCAGATCACTTACTTGATTCTTGTGGACATAGCCCAGTTTAATAGATGTAATAACTACAGTGGAGAATTGGTTACTAATGGCTTCAAGACCTTCAGCAGCATTCTATTGTACTACATAATCATTACCACATAGCATTCTACTGTGTTAGAGGCTATTTTTTCAGAGGGAAGAAAAATGAGAAAGATCTGTTCTACAGATGTCTTATTTGAAAGGGGAGAAAGTGTAGCACAGAGAAAAGAATGCTGGCTTTGGAGTCAGAGATTTTAGAACTTGGTTTTAAAATTCAGCTCTGGCACTGTGTCTATTTTCAGGCAAATCTCTCTACTTTTTTTGGTCTCAAAGGCCTTTTCCAAACAAAGAAAACATTGGGGTATATGACTTCTAAGGACCCTTAGTATGTGGTTAAAAACCAGACAGCTGGGGCAGGTAGGTATCTCAATGGATAGAGAGCAAAGCCTGGAAACAGGAGGTTATGGATTAAAATTTGGCTTCAGACATGTCCTGGCTGTGTAACCTTGGGTAAGTCACTTAACCCCAATTACCTACCCTTATTTTGCTCTTCTGCCTTGGAAATTATATTTAGAATTAATTAGAAGACAGAAAGTAAGGGTTTTAAATTAAAAAACAAAACAAACAAAACAAAAAAAACCAACAACAGATAGCCACATGTGCTGTATGAGTGCTACACTTGAAAAACAAGATTGAATTAAAAACCTGGCTCAGACACTCATTAGCTGTGTGACTGGGCATTTATTTAACTGCTCAGTTTCCTAATCTGTAAAATGGGGTTAATAATAGAACCTACCTCTCAGGATTGTTATCAGGATTAAATATTTGACAAGCTTATTATATTATATTAGATATTGTTTTTAAGAAATCTCTTTTCTGAGTTAAAATAACCAATATTATAGCTATCTGTCAGAGTAAGCCAACCTAGAATCCAAATTTAGGATTCTTGCTTAAAGTCTTTTATAGTTTATCTGCAAGAAGTCTCTCTCAGTCTCCATAATTTTGTGCCTTTCCTCTGAGCTTACTTTTAAGTTAGGCTATATATATTCTTGTTGGCATATAGCTGTTTACATATTTATTTTCCCATTAGATTGTGTGTTCCATGAGGACAAGGGATGTTTTTGCCTTCCTCTATATTCCCATCACTTAGAACAGTGCCTGGAACATAACAGATCACTTTTTGATTTGACTATCATCGATAATGAAGACTCTTGGTTTTACGTTTATCAATCAAAGAAACAATCAAGAATGTATTATACCCACAATTGCCAATAGGATCATTGTAACAAGTCCATGCTTTGTGCCATGTCAAGTTTCCAATTATTTCAAGCAAAGCACAACAGTATAATAGGGGATACTGCAACCGAAGGAACTTCTCTTTTAATTTTCTATGACAAAAATAAAGATTCTGGAAGATAAAACTTGGAGCCTTGAAGCTTATCAGAAGGGAAAATTTTCAGTTTTGCAAACAAGGCAGACCTCTGCTGTACAAAGACGTTATTACACAACCTGTGGTGTTGAAGTACTAAAAAGAAAGTCAACTAAATTAGCCTTTACCATATAGGGTTGTACCAGATCCAGAGAATTCTATAGTTTGTCCTGTTGTTTAAGTCTGAACCAGTGAGTGACAACATAGAAGAAGAAATCACCTTTACATGTAGCCCATCAAAAGAACACATCAACTAATAACAGCATGGGGAAAAGTAGTCCCCTCTGTTTTTCCTTACCTCTACTGGTGTAACTAATTTTGTCTCAGGAAAGGTCAAATCAGCTTTTACCTGTTATGATTGAAAGTTACAGGAAAAATACTTTTAAACATAGATCATGAGCTATTGTCATCAATTGCTTACTGAGAAGACAGAACAAAGTACTTACCAAGCCTCTACGTTTGGTGTTTCTAAACAAAAAATATCTCCACATGTTTTCAAATAACGTGAAGAGTTTCTCTCAACTGTCCACAAGCCCTTAAGTTAAGATGAAATGAAAGGAACTTGCCAACTTTGATGCAACTTTTAAGATCAACCAAAGGAAGTGATGAATGCTTGTAGCGCCAGCCTCAAAACTCAACTGAAAAAACAATGTGGCTTATTTAACTTTCAGCCAGCAAAGTATTTTAATGATCACCTCTGATCATCAGTTCTAGGTCTTAATTAATGTTTTCCTGTGAAAAACAGAAAGTCTTATCCTATTATTAATTATTTGGAAATTAAGAGATCTAATTACAACAGAAAAGAAAGCATTTCAAATTATCTATTAAATAGTCTAACATTCTATTAATGATATTCTATTCATTCCATTTCCTCATACTTAAAAATAATAAATTCAACTTGCAATTATATAAGTACTAGAAGGACAGATAGTTGGCTCAATGAATTGCATGCCAAGCCTAGAGACAAGAGGTCCTGAGTTCTCAAATATAAACTCAGACACTCCCAAGCTGTGAGACCCTGAGCTAGTCACTTAACCACCATTGGCTAACCCTTACCCCATTTCTGCCTTGGAATCAATGCACAATATTGATTCTAAAATAGAAGATAAGGGTTTTTATGTTAAAAAAAGAAATCATATAGATATTGAAGAGAATTATTCATTCTCCTCTTCCCTTCTCATGCCTCTTTTGGTAATTCCATTCTATACTAGTGTCTCTACCAGAGGAAAAATGAATCTCAAATAAGTCATTTTTTTGATGATCTAATTGAATTATATTTTTTTTCTAAGCCTCCTACCAGTTTAAAAATACTTCCTTTTCTATGGATCTATAAGGTAGAAACTACTTGGTAAAATATGACTTTATAATAATGGTTGAAGGGAGGAAAACATTGTACACAGAGACTGATACACTGTGGTACAATTGAAGGTAATGGACTTCTCCATTAGTGGCGATGCAATGTCCCTGAACAATCTGCTGGGATCTAAAAAACACTATCCACAAGCAGAGGACAAACTGTGGGAGTAAAAACACTGAGGAAAAGCAACTGCTTGACTACAGGGGTGGAGGGAATACGACTGAGGAGAGACTCTAAATGAACACTCTAATGCAGATACTAACAACATAGAAATGGGTTTGAATCAAGAACACATGGAATCGTGCGTCGGCTAGGGGAGAGGTGGGGGATGGGGGGGAGAAAATGATCTTTGTCTCCAATGAATAATGTTTGGAAGTGACCAAATAAAATAATGTTAAAAAAATAATGGTTGAAGGGGAGGGATAGAGTTAATTGGCTATTTTAATATAACAAACAAATAAATAACCTTTTAAAATAAAGAAAATATGGATTTTGGTTTATCTTTTTAGTTTATTCATCCTGCTATAGAAAATAAGTTCTCTGAATAAAACTATTACTCTTTACAGATGATGTGATGGCATACTTAGAGAATTGTAAAGATTCAGCTAAAAAGCAAGTTAAAATAATCTAACAACTTTGGCAAAGTTTCAGGGTATAAAATAAATCCACATAAATAATTAGTATTTCTTTATATTACCACCAAAGCCCCAAAACAAGAGATAGAAAAAGAAATTCCATTTAAATTAAATTTAGGTAATAGAAGAGATTGGGGTTTATAACTGCCAAGACAAACCCAGGAATTATATAAACACAGTAACAAAACACTTCACAAAAACAAAAGTCACAATGAAAATAAGTTTTCCAAGTATAAAAATAATCTTCCTTAAGTCTTAGGTGGTATAACGGATAGAATGCTAGCTAGGTCTGGAGTCAAGAAAACTTTTCCCTGAGTTCAAATCCAGCTTCAGATATTTACCAACAGTATGCCCCTGGGTAAATCACTTAACCTTATTTGCCTAGTTTCCTCATCTGTAAAATGAGCTGAAGAAGGAAATGGCAAACCACTTCAGTATATTTGCCAAAAAGAAAACTGTAAGGCCACAAAGTGTCAGACAAAACTAAAAAATGATAGAACCAAAGACCTTAAAGCCCTCCAAAACCATCTATTTTAGAGATGAAACTTGCTGTTTCTGCTTTACTTATGGACTTTACTTTCTCTAACATCTCCCTTCCACTCCCTCTAACCCTATATTTTGTTCATTTCCTAACATGCATCCATGTTTTGTCTTGCTCATACAGATAATAAGGAATCAATAGTGTTAACCTCATTTTGAATCACACTCTCTATTTCATATGATATAAAGGGAAAAAAATTCTGAAGTTTTTGCTGCCCAAGATACAAATCTTAGATAGAAGGAATGAACAAACGAATGAATGAACAAACAAAGGAATTATTAAGTATTAATTATATTAATATAAAGTATTAAGAATTTATTGTTTGCCAGGCACTGGGCTAAGTTCTGTGGGTACAAATACATTAAGATAAAGAGTTCTGGCCTCAAGGAGATTACAGTCTAATGAGGAAGGAAGAGAACAAACATTAATTATGCACTTACTATATGCCAGGCACTTTTTACAACTTTCTCATTTGATCTTCACAACAACCCTGGGAAATGTGTGCTATTATTTTATCTCGTTTTACAGTTGAGAAAACTGAGGCAGATAGAGGTTAAATGACTTGCCTGGCGTATAGCCATGAAGTTTCTGAGGCCAGATTTAAACTCAAATCTTCCTAACTCTAAGCCATTATCCATTGTACCACCTCGCTACCTCCTAGCCACCTTCTTTCTCAGATGGAAGAATAACAATACAAATAAAGGAATGGTTTGCAAAAAAAAGAGAATTTGTGGAATGAAATCTAGGACAATCACTTTAGCCTCCCTTTCCAGAAACAATATATGTACTACTAATGTTCTTGCCAGTTATTTTTTCATGATTTATATGAAGCTATTATGTAACTTGAATATAAACATGCCTTCAATATGCCTTAAAAGTTTAACTTAAAGCTCACACTGATAATTTCCTTGCCTTGTATACTACCACCAGTAGCGCATTTTGTCCACCAGTGACCTGGGTAGTCTTTTTCTTAACCAGTGCTATATTTTTGACTACTATGACACAACTCAGGCTTTTAGGTGCTACTGAAGTATAAATTGTTACCTGCTTAAGTAATGGATTAAGCAGAATTATGATCATTGTTGCTGCCATTGTGGTTATTACTGTTTTTCCTATTGAAACTATAGCACATGCACACAAACATATATACAAGCACACCCTGCCACATTTTGGGAGTCTTTTTTCCTAAGGGGAAGAAATCCCCAAATTGACTATGGTTCATTTAATATATTTTGCTTGCATGTTAATAATTGCTTTTGAAGCATAATCACTTGGTGCCTCATAAATTTATATGCCAAAAGTTCAAAAGGTTTTTTTGCCCCTCTATTGTAACTTCTGCAAAAGGCTATCTCTACCTCCAAGATAACGATAGCTTCTGTCAAGATCATCCTGGGCGAGGAGAGACGCTAAATGAGCGCCCTAATGCAAATACCAACAACAAGGAAATGGGTTCAGAGCAAGGACACATGTGATACCCAGGCGAATTGCGCGTTGGCTAGGGAAGGGGTGGTGGGGGGGGGGGGGGAGGAAAAGCAAATGATCTGTTTCCAATGAATAATGTAGGGAAATGACCAAATAAAATAATGTTTTAAAAACTAAAAAAAAAAAAGATCATCCTGTGATTATTTTTAGTAGCCCAACTGAGCAAACTGCCAGTCTACAGAGAGCTGCACTTCCCAGCATGACTGATTATACATCATCTTTAGGTTAATTAGGAGAAACAATACAGTATAGATTTCCTATGAGATAACAGGTAGTATAGCTGATGCCACAGAAAGTTGTGACTATTTTCCAAAGCTATATTGGTTCAAAGACTAATCATTAGGGGGAAAAAATTCTTTCCACTCTGTCACATGCTTCCTGGCCTAAAGGTTACTCCCTAATTTCCAAGAACATTTGAAGATTAGGTACTTTACTAATATCAAATGAGGTCAGAGGCAAAGCTTTTACAATGTATGAGCAATTCCTCAAATCACATTCCATATATAGGTATGTATTTATGTATATATTTGTATAGGATATCAAAAAAGCTCTTGTACATTTTAAGCATTTATATGTGTGTACATATATATAGATGTAGATCTATCACTTAATAAGATATCCTTAAATAAGCCGTGCTGGAATATATTTAGTTGAAAATGTGAGGCTATTTTTTTCACTTTCTATGTATGCAGAGGTAACTTTTACTACATAATTATACATTTGGAAAGCATTTGTCACTAAATGTGGGAAAATAGGAAGGAGAGAGAGAGACAGAGAGACAGAGACAGAGAGACAGAGAGACAGAGAGAGACAGAGAGACAGAGAGAGAGACAGAGAGACAGAGACAGAGAGAGACAGAGAGAGAGAGAGAGACAGGGAGAGACAGGGAGAGAGACAGAGAGAGACAGAGAGAGACAGGGAGAGAGACAGAGAGAGACAGAGACAGAGAGACAGAGACAGAGAGACAGAGACAGAGACAGAGACAGAGAGACACAGAGAGAGAGAGACAGAGAGAACCTAGTAACTTCTCCAGTCCTTGGAACCTTTTGAATCTAGAACATGCAGTTAGTATATTTTAACTTCCTCTTACCTACCTAATGAAATTCTGAGCTCCTTAATTACAGAGACCCCATTTTCTATGTTTTGGGTTAAGTACTTAAGTACGTAGTAATGCAGTGATGACACACAGATAAAAGACTAAGGATATGCAGGAATTCAACTTTCCTGTACAAGAATCTGCCTCTTCCCAAGTTCTTAGGACAGTGATGGGATGAATCATGTATCCTAGGCAATAAGTATTTAAGAGTCTACTACATTCTCTTTCTTTTAGATGAATAACATCTTGTAGAGGAATGGTTGCCAAAGGACAGAGAATTGTGGAGTTGTTATCTAGGGCAGTGACTCTATCCCCTCTTTCCAAAAGCAATATACTCCTGATATTCTCACCCCTTGTTTGTTGGTTTTTTTTTTTTCAATTTATATAAAACTAGTTGTGACCTGAGAGACACAATTAGATGTTGGGAATATGAAGACAAAAATGAAACTTTCTCTGCTTTCAAAGGACATTCCTTAGGGCATTGCATGTTCCAGTAAATACAAAATATGTATGTGATGCCCACTTTTCTCTAATGCCAGCCTCTGTCACACATCCCACCCCCAGAATGCACAAATATTCTCTTTCTTTCCAAGATAAGAAATCTCTTCACTTTGGAAGTTTACTCCACCTCTGAATTTCTCACACTGGAAATACCTTCTACTCTAGCAACCTCCTTTCCTCTTGTATTTCATAGACCAAGAAAATGAAGCCAACAGAGTTTAAGTGATTATGTCCACAAGTCAAATGGGCTACAGGCAGAACTACATCAATGATATGACCCAAAGGGCTGTTTTCTCTCTTTCTCCTCTGTTTATTCTTAGGATAAATCCCAGCACAGAGCTGGGAGGATTTGGTGATGAATAGATGTATTGATTTCTCTCTTTCTAATCCCTTGCTCACCTTGCTTCCTTTGCTATGTCAATATGACAAGAAAAAGATAGATCTTGAGGTTTGATGTTGACTGAGACATTTTTGGCATTATTATCATTAAATTGTTGTTTAATAGCATCTGTTTGTGACCCTGTGGATCATTGTACACCAATACTGGCCATTGGGTTTTCATGGCTGTGGTTTTCCATTTCCTTCTCCAATGGATTTAGGCAAATAGAAATTAAATGATGTCTAAGATCACACAGCTAGGTAATGTCGGAGGTCACATTTGAACTCTAGTCTTCCTGACTCCAGCTATAGTACCATATTTACTGAGCCACCTACCTGGCTCCTAGGCAGAGTCCACCAGAGGCACATCTCTAGAAACCAGAACTGAACTCAGGTCTTCCTGATTCCAGGCTCAGCACTCTATCCAATGAGCCACCTAATTACCTTATTTATTATTACTAATTATTATTATTATTAGCTAGCACTTATATAGCACTACAGGATTTCCAAAGGGCTTTAAAAATATCATCTCACTTGATCTTCACAACCAGCATGGGAGGCAAATTTTCTTATTATACCCATTTTACAGATGAGGATTGAGGTAGACAGAGGTTAAGTGACTTGCTTGGGGTTGCATGGCTAGTAAGTGTCTAAGGCAGGATCTGAACTCATTTCTTCCAGTTTACAAATTCTGCAACCTATCCACTGAGTCACCAAGATGTTCAAAGATTATCTTTTACATCTATGTTATCTTGAAAGGACAGCACAAAGTAGTACGCATGCATGAATGGACACTTTGATAAGCATGCTTAAATAAATATTTTAAGTAATGATAAGAGAGGCATGTTGCTTCCCCCTTAATACTCAGAAACTAGGTAGTGAGAAATGTTGTACAGTGGAAAGATGAGTGGATCTAGAATCTGATAAACTGGGTTTGAAATTCACTGTGGCTATCTACTTCCTGGTGTGATCTTAAGGAAACCTCAGTTTCCTTATTTACTAATTGAGACTATATTAAAGATACAGCCCTCCTGTGCTCTGATTAACTGTAGCTGTACGCCACTAGATGTCAGTAGAGTCCAATAAAAACCCCCAAATCCCCACTTTTCCTCTATACATTATTGTCTCCTTCAGCTCCTTGCTGAATTTAATTTTTCTTGAACTGAACTGAAATTCAATGAGTTCCTGCCATTATTTGTAGACAGCTTCCCTTCCCACTGTACCCACAGTGATCATGTTCTCATTTCCAAAATGAATTGACTTCCATCTTAATGATATTTTTCTTTGTTACCACAATAGATATATACTTCACTGTATCTTTCCTTTCTATTGATGGAAAGGAAGGATAATCATAAGAGTCCTTCATAAATCTATAGGTAGCTATATCCCTATGATGACACAATAGTATCAAAGCAGAGATGCCCTCCACTAGACTTTCAAGTGTGACCCAAACCAGATTAAAATGTAATTGGGAGGGGACAACTAGGTGGCTCAGTGGATTACATGCCAGGTCTAGAGTGGGGAGGTCCTGGGTTCAAATTTGACCTCATATACTTCCTAGCTGTATGATCTTGGGCAAGTCACTTAACCCTGTTGCTTAGCTCTTACTGCTCTTCTGCTTTGGACCCAATACACTGTATTGATTCTAAGATGGGGAGTAAGGTTGTTGTTGTTGTTTTAATGTAATTGGGAAATATTTAGCAAAATAAAAAATATAATAAAAATAGATAAAGCATTTTAAACTAAGTCATTATGTGACCCATAAGGACTGTTATGTATAGTTTTATGGCCCCCGTTTTTATCTTAATTCAATAGTCCTAGTGTAGAGAATAGTCCCATTGAAAGTCAAGAAGAGAGTTTACCAGAATCTCAGCCTATTTCTGGGAGAAGAACTATTTTAAATTCTTTTGGATTACCGGATTACCAGGGAAAGCAGGCCAGACAATGATAAAGTATTACATGGCAGTGGTAATCTTGAGAAAGTCCGTCTGGGTTCTGAAAAGGACAATAATGAATGTGTAGCATGAATGAAATGGATTCACTTCAGTTAGCCTTCTATAAGAAATGGTGATAACTGGTGTTGTGCTACATAGCTTTAAATTATAAATGACTTCTAGAGGTTTTCTGATAAATGAAAACAATAATTTCTCAAAAAATTAAAAGGATACACTTTTAAATATAATCTGGATTAACACCTTCTTAAAGATAGACAGTCAACAGAACCGTAAATGAAGCCCTGATTTGTAAAGCATGCTAATTTCTAAGCTGTAAATGTTCTCACTGAATATTTAACAATCTATCTAGTTCTAACTGGCTCCAGTTTACCTCCTGAATACCAAAATTTCTCAGGATCTCCCCAAATGTTGCAGCATATCACCAAGGATAAATTACATGAGTGAAGAAGTGTGAACAATATCATGGAAGTCCCATATGACAAAGAAAGGAAAAACTGATGACACACTGAAAGTAAATGATATTAAATAGATAATCTACAAGCCTTTGAAACCTGAAAAATGTTAAGAGCTCTAGAGAAAATCATCTAGTTCACTGAGTAGAAAGCATGTCAATGATTTTTTAAAAGGATATTTACAGAGGCATAAACACAAACTCACTTCCTCCTCAAATAGTCCTCTAACACTTTCCCTAAATGTCTCCTTTGCTCCCATCAGTCTCTACTTTTTATTATATTAATCTGTGTATATCTTCCCAGTTCATGGACCTCCAGTAGACTATAAGCTTTGGTTTTAACTTTATACACTTACCACAATGTCAGAATACTGTGGACGTTTAAAAAAATGTTTTTATTAAATTGAGGCAACTTCATGAGGCCAAGATTGCTGCTCTTCTAATTCATTGTACTCTATGGTTTCCATCCCTGCTCATCTTCATAAGTGAGTTGTTAGAATTTCTCTGGGGTTATTTCTGCAGGGTTTGGAACCCAGCTGGTTGAGATTGTCTTTCTGTTTGTTTTTGGTTTGTTTGTTTGTTTATAAAACCCTTGCCTTCCATCTTGGAATCAATACTGTGTATTGGTTCCAAGGCAAAAGAATGGGTAAGGTCTAAGCACTTGCCCAGGGTCACACAGCTAGGAAGTGTCTGAGGTCAGATTTAGGCTCTCAATCCACTGAGCTACCCAGCTGCCCCCTATCTTTCTGTTTTCAAGTTTGGGAAGCTAGAGCAACTGGGGGAGGATATCAGCACATTAATCTATAACCGTTCAACATTAAATTCAGGTTTTGCTCAGGAATACCTGAGTCCAAATCCAACCTCAGACACTAAATGGATTATCTTTGACAAGTCGTTTAACCTCTGCCTCAGTTTCTTCAACCATAAAACAGGGTTAATAATAGCACCTACCTCCTAGGAAGTAAAATGAGATAATGTAAAGCATTTAGCCAAAGAGCACCTACATAGTAGATGTTTCACAGAAGCTAGATTTTATTGTTGATGTTGTTGGTTAGTCAGTTTTTGTTGTGTCTGACTCTATCTGACACTATGTAGGGTTTTCTTGGCAAAGATACTGGAGCAATTTGTCACTTCCTTCTCCATCTCACTTTATAGATGAGAGAACTGAGGCAAAACAGGGTCAACTGATTTACCTGAAGTCAGATTTGAACTCAGAAAGATGAGACTTCCTGCCTGCAGGCCCAGCATTCTATCTAGAGAGTGACCAACAGGTCTTATTATTAGCTAATATTTCAAACATACCTTTAAAGTGATAGCCAATCTAAGAATTTCATATCAGAGATAAATTTTGGTTATATCCAAATGATCTTATTATAGATTTAGCAATTATTAAAATTAGGATACCAATTATGACCACTATACATAGAATCCTCAATAGAAGCAAAGACAGATACTCGGGATACCTTTTGTTAGCACACTGGGGAACATTGATATTTAGAGGTATGATGATATCAGAAAAACTTCTGAGAAACCAAAACATTGAAACAAGGCTTTTCCTAGCCTCAAAGACTCATCTGTGTAATTTTCACCCTTAAATAACCCAGTTGACCTAAAACAGTAAGATGAATATGGGTGGCTACAACCTAAAGGCAGCAATGTTGCAGTCAGATTATCCAAAAGAAACCAATAATGGCTTTGACTTCTTCCTTAAACTCCCCACTAGAATGACACTGAAATTGCTCACAATTTCAACTGATCTCTACACCTCTGTGGAACTTCTATCATATAATATTAACAAAATGGCACTTGGATTACTACATACAACAAAAAACAATAGGACTACAAGCAAAAAGAGGAAACTGTCCCCAACCATCCTTGCAGGGAACAGATCAATGGTTAGAACCATTAAATTATATGATACATGGAATAAAATGACTACAGCAAAAGACGCATACACTCCCCTAGGGATGTAGTAAGGATACAGTTATTTAACTATAAAAAAGCAACATGAAGTCTTGCCATTCCTGCCTATTTAGGGAGGGGAAAGAAGTTGAAGTAGAAAGGTCAGATGACTTAGGGATTGTGGGATTTACTGCCAGAAGACACCTCCAGGATCTTCTAGACTCTCTTCCTCATTTTACAGATGAAACATCACAGTGAGCCTAGAGTCATGGGGACCTGATTTCAGATGCTGCCTCAGAAACTTACTGACTGTAAGAAAGGTAGTTAATATATAAAAACTATCCAGGGCAGTTAGGTGGTTCAGTGGATTGAAAACCAGGTCCAGAGATGGGAGGTCCTGGGTTCAAATGTGACCTCAGACACTTCCTAGCTGTGTGACCCTGGGCAAGTCACTTAACACCCATTGCCTAGCCCTTACCACTCTTCTGCCTTACAACCAATACCCAATATTGATTCCAAGATAGAAAGTAAGGTGGTTTTTTAAAAGTATCAATAAGAGTATATCTTTTTAAAAAAGAAAGCCGAGATAGGTTAAGAGTATGTTCAGGACCATCATCCCAATGAGCTTATATACAAGCCCCATCAAAAAATACTACATCCCTAGAGCCATGATTCCCCTAGGGGGCATCAGTCACCAGTATTTTTGTAAACATGACTTTAATGGTCATCTATATTTACTCAGATTTAGGCTCAGATAATTTAAACACAACTTTCTCCCGACCATTACATGTGACCTCTGAAATAGAAGACATTGATGAGTTATTTTTATCCACAGAAGCTCCTTCTGTAGGACAAGACAATTTTCAATTGACCCCATTTTGAAGCATTGTATTCTGTATAATGGGAAAAGCTGTCTTACAAGATTGGAAAGTTCATAATGTTTTGTCTCTTGTCTCTTGTCTAATAAATTATTTGGCTATTCTGCTGCAAAAAAAAAAAAACAACACCAAATGATAACTCAAACCAACTAACTCCACAACAGTATAACTTAAGTGGAGCTCGTCCAAAAAATACTCAGGGTGCTACTACCCCTCCACATGGGGCAGAAGGTGGTGCCCCTAAGATTCTATTGTTTTTATTGATATTAAACCTTTTCATTTTTGTCTCCCCTCCAAATAGTAGCAAAGAAGAAGAAATTGATTTTTTAATACAGTACCTCTGTGCCTGATTATACCTTCTGTTGATAATGAGTAATTGATTATATTGATTGTATTTAACTATTGGTTATGATAAGACTTGCCTATTGATGGGTCTGTACTATTTTGTTGCACTTTTTTGTGCCATATAGCATTTTTATTTCTTTTTTCTTTCTCTCATTTTTTTTTGCATTTGAAGCACATGTAATTGTATTGAAAAGATTTTCTTTTAACTATTTTTGATTTTTGCAGTAAGCTAAGACATCCATTTGCTTAGCATATAAATGCATACCCCAAAGCTTTACACTATGGAAACCTGCCATTTATTGATAAATGTTATGGAACTGTGATTAATGATTGTATCTGATTCTAGGGATCAAAAAAGGAGCACAGATTTTATCTACATAGTGCCATAGAAGCACAGATTTAACCTGAAAAGTGCCAAAAGAGCACACAGGTCAAAAGAAACCAACTCATGTGGGATTGATGATCTTCTACACCAATATGAAAGGACTTGAACCTAGTGTGAGACTTGAGGTTGCAGCACTTGACATATGTTAAGATGAAGGACTCTTAAACTACATTCCTTGCAAAATACTTTCTATGAAAGTACCTAACAATTGACTAGTCTGGCTCCCCTATCCCTGAGAAATGACAAAAGATAGGACTAAGGAATGACACTTCCCTTTTTACACAAAAATCTAGTGTTTTTTTCTCTCTCTTATATTATGGCAAATTCCTGTAGTCCTGACTTATAATGGGTAAATACAACATTACTGCATTTTTTTCCTACAGACTTGTGGGATAAAAATTACTCTAACTGGACCCTAATACACGGATCTATTATGAATTTATTTTTTGATTCAGAAATTTTACATATATGGTTTTTGATATTTTGATTCTAATTTAGACTTTTTATTTCTCTGAAAAGCTTATTTTCTCCTTTATTTTCTTTTATGTTTTTGGTTTTTTCTTTTGATAAATTGACTCATACACTCATAACTCAAATATTTTGAATTGATCTGGGTGTTGATAAGCACACTCTTCATGGGGGATTGTATTGTATTTTTATTTTTTTAAAAATCCATTATTTAAAAGAATTTCAGGAAAAGAAGTTTGCTAACTCCTTGAATCCAGAAGAATGAACTCTTTGAAAAAAAGATGCTTGCAGAAACCTACACTGCATCAAGAAGACTGAGAATGAACTTTTGGGTACAAATTGATTGAACAAAAGGGGATTGAACATTTATTGTAAATGTACACTTTTATGCCAAAGGGGACTGCCCCCTTATTTGGCTTTTTGTCAATGTGCCTAGCAAAATATTAGTTTTGCTTTCCATCTTTTCTATTTCTCTCTCTATTGTAATTTCCTCTTAGAAACTGAAATATTGTATACATCTGTAGTTAGAAGGTTTTAAGACTACAAGATGATTATGTTAAATGATCAATGAGGAGACTTGTCTCCCAATGATCATCGGAAGGGATTGTGAAGATTGGATTTAGCCATCTCCTGATTGTAACAATGAAGGTACTTAGCTCTCCCTTTATTGGGAAGATTGAATTATAATCCACAATCTATTTTTTGATTTTAATCCCCAAAAGAAGGTAACTCAGTATTTGAAGTATATCTACCCATTTTAACTACAAAAGGTGTTAACTAAAAAAGGTGTTAAGTAACCAAAAAAGGTATAATCTAACCAAAGAAGGTGTGAACTAAAGAGTGGGCAGTCCTGGAGAGGAGTATCTGCTGTGATTGGTAGACCTGAAATTTAGGGGAGGTGACACAAGAGAAAAAGATTTTTAAAAAGAGGACCAGAGGCCAGAAGAAGGAGATATTTGAATTATATTAGATATTCGATTAAATATGATTGAAGAACTCTCACTTGAAGGAGAGACTAGAAGACAAGACACTCAGACTTGGAGTGAAGACTCTTGGCTGTGGAACTGGACCCCTGGAGGAGCTCATGCAGGAGACCTCAGACTGCTTTCTTTTTAGACAGTTAGTGTTGGTGAGTGAAAGGCTGACTTAGTAACCCTGCCTTTCTTGGAGTTGTAAGCCTCCAAGAAAGGCCCATCATCTTGAGACTCTTTTCCCTAATTAGGACCTTAGAATTTCTACCTGGCTCATAGGAAGCTGGAGTGGTGTCTCTCTGTCTCTGTCTCTGTCTCTGTCTCTGTCTCTGTCTCTCTGTCTCTCTCTCTCTGTCTCTCTCTTTCTCATTCCTTAATATCTTCCCTCTATTGTAAATAAACTACCATAAATTCCATTCTACTTTAGTAATTCATTTTGGGATTTAGAAATTAAATCCATGATGACCACCTAATAAGACCACCTAATTAATTATATTTCAGTCTCAACCACAAATAAAATATAACAGAGGTTAATACTAAGATAAATGGGAAAAGAAACAAAATGGGATAAATTTATATGTCATAAAGAAGCACATGGCAGGAGTGGGGGAGAACACCAATACACTGGAAGAGTAAAGAGGTTGGAGACAGGAAACACTTAATTTTTATATGCATTGAAATTGACTTAAAGAGGGAAGAACAATCACATCCATTGAGGCAGATAATTGATTCACACCCTATAGAGAAGTAGAAGGGTAACAAATGGACTGGGGGGGGGCAATACAAAGGAGGGAGAGTGTGTGTAGTAGATTAAAAAGACCCTAAAGAAAAATAAGAGGGAATAAGAAGGGGGTGGAGGGAAGCAAAATAGGGGTGGGAAAAGGGGGGACTGATTAAAAACAAAACACTGATATAGAAGGAAATAGTGAAAGAAGAAAGGGAAGGGCTAGGAGTAGAAATCAAAATGTTGGGAAATACACAGCTGGTAATCATAACTCTGAATGTGAGTGGAATGAACTCACCCATAAAACACAAGCAAATAGCAGAGTGAATTAGAAAACAAAATCCTACAATAGGTTGTCTACAAGGAATACACATGAGGAAGGTAGGCACATGCAGGGTAAAGGTAAGCAGATGGAGCCAAATCTATTGGGCATCAATTGAGAAAAAGAAGGCAGGAGTCACAATCATATCTGACAACACCAAAGTAAAAATAGATCTAGTTAAAAGAGATAGAGAAGGTAATTACATCCTGATAAAAGGCAGTATAGACAATGAGGAAATATCAGTACTCAACATGTATGTACCAAATGGCATAGCATCCAAATATCTAAAGGAGAAACTAGTAGAGCTCAAGGATGAAACAGATAGAAAAACTATACTAGTGTGAGACCTAAACCTTCCTCTATTATATCTAGATAAATCTAATAAAAAAATAAATATGAAAGATAAGAGATGTGAATGAAATCTTAGAAAAATTAGAGTTAGTAGATATGTGGAGAAAAATAAATAGGAACAAAAAGGAATATATCTTATTTTTAGCAGCACATGGTACATTCACAAAGATTGACCATGACTAGGGCATAAAAACATTGCAAACAAGTGCAAAAGAGCAGAAATAATAAATGCAAATTTTTCAGATCACAATGTAATAAATAAAACAAAATAATAATTAGTAAGGGTACACAGAGAGGCAAATCAAAAATTAATTGGAAATTTAATGATATGATTCTCCAAAATTGGTTTGTTAAAGAACAAATTACATAAATAATAATTTCATTGAAGAAAATGACAATGATGACACATCCATTCAAAATCAATGAGATATAGCCAAAGCAATAATTAGGGGCAAATTTATATCCTTGAGTTCATATACTAACAAATTAGGGAGAGCAAAGGTCAATGAATTGGGCATGCAAATTAAAAAACTAGAAAGTGAACAAGTTAAAAATCCTCAGATAAAACTAAATTAGAGGTCCTAAAAATTAAAGGAGAAATTTTAAAAATTGAAAGTAAAAGAACTATTGAATTAATTAATAAGACTAGAAGCTGGTACTTTGAAAGAACCAATAAAATAGACAAAGTACTGGTCAACCTAATTAAAAAAAGGAAAAGAGAAAAACAAATTAACAGAATCCAAGATGAAAAGAGATAGCTCACCTCTAATGAAGGGAAATTTAAGGCAATCATTAAAAACTATTCTGCCCAATTAAATGGCAACAAATATGCCAATCTAGGAGATATGGATGAATATTTACAAAAAAATATAAATTGCCTAGATCAACAGAAAAATAAATAGAATACCTAAACCACCCCATATCAGAAAAAGAAATTGAACAAGCCATCAAGGAACTCCCTAAGAAAAAAATGCCAGGTCCAGATGGATCCACAAATTAATTCTATCAAACATTCAAAGAATAACTAATCCCAATATTATACAAACTATTTGACAGAATAAGCAAAGAAGGAGTTCTACAAAATTCCTTTTATGACACAAATATGGTACTAATTCCAAAGCCAGGCAGGTCAAAAACAGAGAAAGAAAACTGTAGACCAATTTCCCTAATCAACATAGATACAAAAAATCTTAAATAGAATACTAGCAAAAAGACTCCAGCAAGTCATCACAAGGGTTATTCATTATAATCAGGTGGGATTTATACTAGGAATGCAAGGATGGTTCAATATTAGGAAAAGCATCCATATAATTGATCAGATCAACAAGTAAACCAACAAAAATCACATGATTATCTCAATAGGTGCAGAAAAAGCCTTTGACAAAATGCAACACCCATTCCTATTGAAAACACTAGAAAGTATAGGAATAGAAGGGCCTTTCCTAAAAGTAATGGACAGTATATATCTGAAATCATCAGCAAACATCATCTGCAATGGGGATAAACTAGAAGCCTTCCCAATAAAATCAGGGATGAAACAAGGATGCCCACTATCACCTCTATTATTTAACATTGTACTAGAAACATTAGCAGTAGCAATTAGAGAAGAAAAAGAAATTGAAGGTATTAAAATATGAAATGAGCATACCAAGCTATCACTCTTTGCAGTTGATCTGGTGGTCTATTTAAAGAATACTAGAGAATCAACCAAAATGCTTGTAGAAATGATCAACAACTTTAGCAAAGTTTTAGGATACAAAATAAACACACATAAGTTATCAGCATTTCTATATATTTCCAACACATCTAAGCAGCAAGAATTAGAAAGAGAAAGTCCATTTAAAATCACCCAAGACAATATAAAATACTTAGGAATATATCTGCCAAGATAAACACGGGAACTATAAGAACACAACTACAAATATTTTCCACAGAATTAAAACTAGATCTAAACAATTGGAAAAACATTGATTGCTCATGGGTAGGATGGGCTAACATAATTATAATAACAATCATACTCAAACTTATTTACTCATTTATTTAGTTCCATACTCATCAAACTACTAAAAAACTTTTTTACTGAATTAGAAAAAAAATAACAAAGTTCATTTGGAAGAACAAAAGAGCAAGGATATCCAGGGAAATAATGGGAAAAAAATGTGAAGGAAAGTGGCTTAGATGTACCAGATCTCAAACTATACTATAAAGCAGTGGTCATCAAAACAATTTGGTACTGGCTAAGAGACAGAAAGGAGGATCAGTGGAATAGACTTGTGGTAAGTGACCTCAGCAAGACAGTCTATGATAAACCCAAAGATCCCAGCTTTGGGGACAAAAAATCCACTATTTGATAAAACTGTTGGGAAAACTGGAAGACAGTATGAGAGAGATCAGATTTGGATCAACATCTCACACCCTAAACCAAGATAAACTCAGAATGGGTGAATGTCTTGAATATAAAGAAGGAGACTATAAGTAAATTAGGTGAACATAGAATACTATACTGGTCAGGTCTTTGGGAAAGGAAAAAATTTAAGACCAAGCAAGAGTTAGAAAAAATTACAAAATATAAAATAAATAATTTTAATTACATTAAATTAAAAAGTTTTTATACAAACAAAACCAAAATTAGAAGGGAAGCAACAAATTGGGAAAAACTCTTCATAACAAAAACCTCTGACAAAGGGCTAATTACTCAGATTTGTAAAGAGCTAAATCAGTTGTACAAAAAATCAAGCCATTCCCTAATTGATAAATGGATAAGGGACATGAATAGGCAATTTTCAGATAAAGAAATCAATAGTATTAATAAGCACATGAAAAAGTGTTCTAAATCTCTTATAATTAGAGGAATGCAAATCAAAACAACTCTGAGATACCACCTCACACCTACCAGATTGGCTAACATGACAGCAAAGGAAAGTAATGAATGCTGGAGGGGATGTGGTAAAATTGGGACATTAATGCATTGCTGGTGTTGTGAATTGATCCAACCATTCTGGAGAGCAATTTGGAACTATGCCCAAAGGGTGCTAAAAGACTGTCTGCTCTTTGATCCAGCCAGAGCATTGCTGGGCTTGTACCCCAAAGAGATAATACAGAAAAAGACTTGTACAAGAATATTCATAGCTGAGCTCTTTGTGGAGGCAAATAATTGGAAAATAAGGGGATGCCCTTCAATTAGGGAATGGCTGAACAAACTGTGGTATATGCTGGTGATGGAATAGTATCGTGTCCAAAGGAATAATGAATTGGAGAAATTCCATGTGAACTGGAATGACCTCCAGGAATTGATGCAGAGCGAGAGGAGCAGAACCAAGAGAGCTTTATACACAGAGACTGATACACTGTGGTACAATCTAATGTAATGGACTTCTCCATTAGTGGCAATGCAGTGATCCTGAACAACTTGGAGGGATCTATGAGAAAGAACACTATCCACATTCAGAGGAAAAGCTGTGAGAAACACAGAAGAAAAGTACTTGACTACATGGTTTGAGGGGATATGGTTGGAATGTAGACTCTAAATGATCATCCTAGTGCAAACATCAACAACATGGAAATAAGTTTTGATCAAGGACACATGTAAAACCCAGTGGAATTGTGTGTTGGCTGTGGGAAGGGGTGGCAGGAGGGGAGGGAAAGAATATGATTCTTGTAACAAAGGGAAAATGTTCTAAATTAACTAATTATATAATTTTTTAAAAAAAATCCAAGGTTTGATTGATAATCTGAGATAACTGGTTTCTCCCCAAATAGGGAAGGCTGTGGTTAAGTCTGAAGTCTTTCCCCATTTCAACACCAGCCCTGTGAACTTTCAGTCTTTACCACAATAGACTCAGAAACCCAACCAAGGCAAAGTTGGTTCCCATAGATTTTTTTAAAAAACCCGGCTACATTTTCAGTAATTGTCCCTTGCAGGTACCATTAGATGAAGAATTTAACTATAGTGCCACTTTAAAATATTTCACAACCATTTTCTATACACCTGGGAAGTGGATGGTCTACTCCAACTCCTATTTACTAATTTTAAAAATTAAGCCTTTAGGCTGTTTGCAAAGAGCACCAGAGTGTATTTCATTTCTGTCACTGAATACAAATTAGTACTTCTCAGGCTAAGAATATACAATTATTTTGTACTGGACTTGTGATTTTGTCATTATAGATAGCATCCAGTGAGTTAACTTCAACCTAGGAAATCAGCTCTGCTTTTATATTCATAATCTTAGAAAATTGCCATAGAGCTTAGAAAATCATCATCCATCCATCTCAAGTATTCTATCATTAGGAGTGTTACCAAATCAGGTCTGCCACCATGAATCTGTCATCCATTAATTTAGACACACACACACACACACACACACACACACACACACACACACACACGAATCTATTTCTAGCCTTTAAATAATATATTTCCTTGTGTCAAGAACCTTAATCTGAAAAAAGTTAGAAAAATACCATTTGAAAAATGGGAAACTTCCTTCTCTGATGTTGCAATCCTACTAAGATTAGATTGCAGACTCTAAAGAAATGGGTCAACAAGCTTACCCCTTTACCACAAACCCTGTCTCTATCACATTTCTTCACTGTTTCCTGTTCCTCAAAAAACCTACTGAAAGGGGGGGGTGCAGGTAGGTGGCTCAGTGGACAGAGAGTCAAATCTGGAGATGGTAGATCCTGGGTTCGAATCTCTACTCACACACTTCCTAGCTGAGTGACTCTGGGCAAGGCACTTAACTCCAACTGCCTAGACCTTATTGGAACCATTATTATTAATTCTAAAACAGAAGGTAAGAGTTTTAAAAAAGCCTATTGAAGTACAAAATAATAGCAATTAAAAAGTATAATTATTCAATTCTGACAGTTGAATTTCAAAGTCATACAACAAAGACAAGGAAAAAAGTTGAAATGTAAACACAATTTAAAAATAGATTAGCATTTTGTTTTCCATTTGTCACAGTGGAAGGGAATTTGTGAAAGTTAAAAGTCATCCGATGACAGGTTATGGTTGGGTTTAATTCAAGAGTTAGAGTGAATTGATATCAGTTATTATTTTTAAAGTAAGTACAGGACTGACATGATATAATAATATAAAGACATGGTTTTATATATGTACACATACATTTTTGTTAGATTATGCTTTTCTTAGTATAGCGAGGGGAGGAAGGGTGGAGGATACCTGGGAATTTTAGTGTAACAAAAAAAAATAAATTTAAAAATAAAAGTGAGTACATGTGCTTATAATAATTTGGCCACTGCTGAAAGAAAATGTAAACAGGACAAATATTTTTAAAGAAAAAAATTGTTTGCAGAAGAAAAAGACTAGGACTTACTATTCAATAAGAAATGCGAAATGAATCTTAAGTCTTTCTATGGTGACTTGTTGGTTTGACTTAAGGAAACAATGTTTCTGAAATGAAAAAGGCACATGTTACCAGACTAATGGATATAAAATATTGACCCAATCCAATCCAATCTACATTTTTAAGTGCCTAGTATCTATCTACCTATCTTCATATTTATGCATCAATGGGTTCTGTAATGGAAGGTATCCAGAATTTAGGGTCTGGAGTTTTAATACATAAAAATGGGGTGAAAAGGACATCTACTCAATTTCACAGGTATTTATCTAGTGCCCATCTTCCCTAATTCTGATACTCCTCCAAGTAGTAATGATCTCCCCCTTGGAAGCACTTTATTTGGTAATTCTCTGATTTATTTTTCATGAAACGTGTGTCATAGCTATCTGTATTTTGATCCTGCTCCTCTTAAAATCTATTAGTCCTTAACTTTCGAGAAGGAATGGACCTTGCCTTGTCTAAACTGTATATTTCCCTCAGTACCTATCAAAATACTTTGCTGATATTGTGTGCTTAATAAGGATTTATTAGATGAAGGAAGGAAAGAATTCAATTGAAAAAAAAACTGAAAGGCTACTTTAACTTCCCTGGCTAAGACTACTCTTTCTAGAAACAGGTGGTGTCTCAGAATACACACTTACGTGAGTCTTTGGTTGAGCTCAAGGGAAGTTTTATCAGTGGTAAACAACACATAGGCAATTGACCCAGTTAAAAAAAAATCTGCCTATGAATCCTTCCAATAATATGCCAGCACAAAGAGATCTGCAAAGGAAACTCATTCTTGAGGAGATATGTAAGATCAGACACGTATAACCCTCATTCCAAGGTATAAGTCCTAGGGAAAAACCCAAAGTCAAGGCAGGAATTAAATTACCACCTCTTTACCCTGGGCAAATCACTTTGCTTCCATTTGCCTCTCTTCTCTCAACTATAAAATGGGGACAAAAGCAGTACCCACCTCCCAAGATTATGAGGATCAAATGAGATAATAATTATAAAGCACTTAGTATAGCACCTGGCATTGCACAGGATTATTATGAATTATAAATGTTAACTATTATCATTATTATTAATCATTTCAGAAACTTGCTATGTGAACCTGTAGTCGAGGCAGAACCATAAGGGTTAAGCCTCCTCTTCTCCCTGCTTGGGCTGCATAGTCAAGGTCGTGGGTTGAACTGTGTATGACCTGTCCAGCTGCATGCTAGGTTGGAGTAGCAGCAGAGGGAGGATTGATAAGGTTTGTGAGAAATTGTGAGAGACTGTGGGAAAGTTGCTTGTTTGGAATCCTCTCGGTTCTTCCTTGTGCCTGGCAGGTAACGTCATGAATTCCTATGAATCTGCCCAATTATTGGTTCCTGGTGTTGCTGGGTGGTAACATCATATCTTCCTGTGTGTCTTAACCTATATATGCTTTGTGTGAACCCAATAAAGCTTAGTCGCTATTCATTTTCATATAGGGTCCATTCATTACTCTTCATTTCGTTACCCCATGTAAGGTCACACAGGGCTGGCCGACCTTGGTGATGAGCCTTACATGAACCTGTACAAATCATTGAAATTCTATCTGCCTCAATTTCCCCCAAATGGTAATCATAATAGCACCTACCTCAAAGAGTTATTGTGAGAATCAAAGGAAGTAATATTTGTAAAGCACCCATATCCTATGCCCTGTTTCTGGCATATAGTAAGAGCTTAGTAAGTGTGTGTTTCCTTCCTTGTGTTACTCCTGCATTTTCAGTCACCCCAAATACTAGTTCAGGTCTCCATAGACAGATATACCTTAACAATGCATAGGAAATATTTTTGGTCTACATCACATTGAAGGCTTTTATGAAAGTTTTGCCATAAGGAAAGAATACCAGCTAAGACTTTTTGTTGGCATTGGCACTCTGATCTTTTCTATTTCAAAATATTGTTCTACCTTTCCCCCTTTTCTATCTTCTTCTTTTGTATGTGTTTCAAGAACATTTTAACTTAAAAAATTTTAATCTAGTAGTTTATTTGATATACCTTACCTTGAAGATAAAAAAAAGCTTAATAGCCCTAGAAATGTATTTGTAGACAAATGTTTTCCTAACTCCAAGAATAGCTCTGTATCCACTCTAATAAGTTACTCTTACATGCTCCAGACTACTTGTCTAATATCTCAGAAAGTACTCTAGCATTTTTCCAATACAGTACACTCTGTTATTTTAGATGGTCAAGAAAATGAATACTGATCAAATGAATATTCTAGTACATAGCCTTCACTTAATAGACTAGAAAAGCTACAATAAAATAACTTTAATAATAAAACCATACTGAGTCCAATGTAAGATAGTATCTTCTTGGGATCCATCATTACACTGTACATCTGAACAGTTCCATTTAAAAGAACTCTGATTAACAAATTAATAGGTTACAGAGAATACTGGTACACCTTCAATGCCCCTTCAATGAGTCAATAAGTTTCAATGATTTACTGTTCCCTCAATTATCAAACAAAAACTCTTCTCTATGGAACTTAAATGCACCTTCTCATCTTTATTAGAGCCTACCTTTCTTTTTTTTTTTTAATTTAAGAATTTTTCCATTGTTACATGATTCATGTTCTTTCCCTAACCTTTTCACTCTCCCCTCCCAGAACCAACAAGCAATTCCACTGGGTTATACATGTATTATCACTCAATACCGATTGCCATATTATTCATTTTCGTAATAGAGCAATCTTTTAAAAACCACAACCCCACATCCTATACTCATATAAACAAGTGATTAATCAAATGTTTTCCTTCTATATTTCTACCCCAATAGTTTCTTTCTCTTCATATGGATAGCGTTCTTTCTCATAAGTCCCTCAGAATTGTCCTAGATCATTGATTGCTATTAGTAGCAAAGTCAATTACATATGATTGTCCCATAATGTTTCAGTTTCTATGTACAATGTTCTCCTGGTTCTGGTAATTTCTCTCCAAATCAGTTAATGGAAGTTTTTCAGTTCCTATGGAAATCAAGCAGTTTATTGTTCCTTGTTGCACTATATAGTATCCCATCACCATCATAAACTACAGTCATTCACCAATCAAAAGACACCCCAAAATTTTCCAATTTTTTGTCACCACCAAGAGTGTGGCTGTGAATATTTTTGTACAAACATTTTTCCTTATTATCTCTTTGGGGTATAAACCTAGTAGTAGTATTGCTGGATCAAAGGACATGCATTCTTTTAAAGCCCTTTGGACATAATGCCAGTTTATTAGTGTCCCAATTCGCCACAATCCTTCCAACATTTATTACTTTCCTTTGCTGCCATATTGGCCAGTTTGATAGGTGTGAGGTAGTACTGCAGAGTTGTTCTGATTTGCATTTCTCTAATCAAGAAGGATTTAGAACACTTTTTCATGTGATTATTGATAGTTTTGATTTCATCATCTGAAAACCACCTATTCATATTCTTTGATCATTTGTCAATGGGCAATGGCTTGATTTCTTGTACATATGACTAATAGTTCCTTATATATTTGGGAAATTAGACCTTTGTCAGAGAATTTTGTTATAAAAAATTTCCCCCAGTTTGTTGTTTCCCTTATAATTCTGGTTGCATTAGTTTTGTTTGTACAAACCTTTTAATAGAATCAAAATTATTCATTTTATATTTTGTAATATTCTCTATCTCTTTCTTGGTCTTAAATTCCTTTCTTTACCATAGATCTGACAGATATACTATTCTATATTCACTTAATTTATTTATGATTTCATTCTTTATATTTATGTCATTTACCCATTTTGAATTTATCTTGGTGTAGAGTATGATGCTGATCTGAATCCAATTTTTGCCATACTGTTTTCCAATTTTCCCAGCAGTTTTTGTCAAATAGTGACAAAGTTTACCCTTAGTCTATTCCATTGATCCACCCTTCTATTTCTTAGCCATTACCATATTGCTTTGATCATTACTGTTTTATAATACAGTTTAAGATCTGGTACTGCTAGGCCCACATCCTTTCACATTTAGTTCCCTTGATATTTTTGATCTTTTGTTCTTCCAGATGAACTTTGTTATAATTTTTCCTAATTCTATAAAAAATTTTTTTGGCAGTTTGATAGATATGGCACTGAAAAAGTAAATTAGTTTAGGTAGGATTGTAATTTTTATTATATTAGCTCATCCTACCCATGAACAATTAATGTTTTTCCAATTGTTTGGATCTAGTTTTAGTTGTCTGAAAGGTGTTTTGTAGTTGTATTCATATAATTCATGAGTTTGTCTTGGCAGATAGATTCCCAAATATTTTATATTGTCTAGAGTGATTTTAAATGGAGTTTCTCTTTCCAATTCATGCAGTCTACCCTTCTAACTTTATTATAAATAATACATTTCTATGCTTACTAAAATAAATAATTAAAAATTTAAATATAAAGGTATTAAGTTCTTGAAAGGTAGAATTGTACAGTAGGAAAAAAATGTTAGCTTTGGAGTTTATGAATTCCAAGTTTGAGTCCATATTTTATCTCTATTTGACCTTGGTCAAGTCATAACTTCTCTGGACATCAGTTTCTGAATCTATAAAATAAAGGGACAACACTGGATAACTTCTAAGATCCCTTCCACATTTGATGGGGGGGTGCGGGGGGCAGGAGGGGAGTGGTATACATTTTGCAATTTGATAAGGATATCCAGATCTTACAAGTTCACTTAAATTTTGTCTGACAATAAGTTTGATATAATCTTGAATGTTATAGCAAAGTGCATCAGTAAAAATTACTTTTTTTGTAATCTTCAATATTCTAGTATTTATATTGTCTTTCCAATAGTACTTTTTATAGCAATGGTTTGCAACTGTTTTTACAGGTCTTTTTGCTGTTCTTTCATCTTGAAGAGTATTACATTACATTGTCAAGGAATCAACAACTCTTCTAACCTCAAGTCCTGAATGCCTGTTTTCTGAGTCTTAAGTACTTAGAATTTGTCTGTTCTTGGCACTGTTTTCCATTTTTAAATTATGATTTCCTCTCTTAAATTAGGGAAACACACACACAGAGTAAAAATAAAGGGCTGGAACAGAATCTACTATGGTACAGCCAAAGTTAAAAAAGCAGGGATAGCAAGCATGATCTCAGACTGAGTGTAATAGAATACTATTGCATGTAAGAAATGGCAAACAAAAAGACCAAAAAAAAAATAAAAAAAACTTATTGAAAACTGTACCAACATATAATCTGAAAAAAAATAACTTTAAAAAAATTATGCTTTCTCTTATGCTTCAGCACAACTGATCCTATTTCATTGTGGGCTTGAATAAGTAGTAAAATGCTTGGCTTTTCCACAGCAACAGCTGCTATTATATCTCTAACAGTCAGTGATGTATGTGTGTTTTTTAAAGAAATACAACTGTTGTATGTTTCCTTGGAGTATTATCCATTCTTTAAAAACACACAATTAAAGATACACCAAAAAAAAAAGAGCAATAAAATGTGTGGCATGAAATCCAACCTTGATTGAAAAATAGAAATAATTAAAGGTAAGACCAGCTCCATCTGGTCTCATCTGCTCAAGGTCAAACATTCTGAATAGGTGTAATGTCAGTAGAAGCATATATATGTATATACATATATATATATATATATATATACACACACACACATAGGAACATACAACCATTGCTATCACAGAAGGAACCTACATAAAATTATTGTTTGTCCCAATAAATTCATAAGCTATTTCATGTCTCACAGGCAAGTAATATTGCTCCCAAGACTATAACTTTTGATAAAGCTACCAAAGAGATAAATTTTCTGCTTCATCTTTCTATTAACAATGATATACCTTTAATTACTTTATCAAATGTAGCACTACAGCCTGAAAAAGCTTTAGGGGTTTAGAAGACTACAAAGTGAATCAAAGTCAACAGAATGATATACTATCCAAATAGCTAACACAATTGTAAGCTACAATAAGAAGAAACTACAGACCAACTAAAGAGGTACATCCTATTACTGTTACTCTATACCCTGGCCAAAAAACCTTCAGAATATTATGTTTCACTCTGGAAGCCACATTTTAGAAAGGGCACTGAAAAAATTCCATTTGCCCAAGGAGAGTAACCAAAATGATTAGAAAAGTGAGTATGGTTGTTTAGATCAGCTAAATGAACCCAGGATGCTTAGCTTAGAGAAGATTTTATAGGAGAGACTTAGTAACTGATTTTAATTATGTGAAGGGCTATCACATTCAAGAGAGATTAGAATCATTTTGCTTGAACCCAAAGTTCAGAACAGGGAACAGTGGTTCAAAGTTGCAAAGAAGTAACTTTATAAAGAAAAGCATCCTAAAATTTTAGTTATCCCAAAGGATAATAGACTCCCTTAGGAGGTAATGAGTTACCTACAACTAAAATTCTTCTGGGTTAGATTGATGACCATTTATTTGGAATTTTGGATCTGGATTTTAGCTAACCACTGAATTCAATTTTAGTTCAAACTATGTAATTATTTAATAATATTAAGAAAATTATTTTTCATAATTTGATCACCAAATTAATATATTTCCATAAATAAAATCCATTTATCATTAGTTATATTGTTTCATTTTTCTACTAAAAGGAAAATGAGCCAATAGTGTTATTGTATTTTGGGTACAGTATTTTGGGTACATTATAAAATAACCAACCTAGAGATAGATCTATTCAGACTTCTTCCTTCTGCAGATTTCTTTAGCATGTTAGCTGAAATGATCTTGTGCCTCTAAATTCAACGATCCTTAACACCTAGTATAAGGCCTTTCACATAGTAAGTCTTTAATCACTATTGATTTGGTTGACTGCCTCCAATACTCTTCTCCCTGATATATTGCTGTATATGTAGTATATTATTACAATCCTAAAGTATATGGCATGTTTCTTTTGGACATTTATGAGTTTAGCCCTGAGTAATATACTTATTTCTGTAAAGATCATCCTTTGGAAATAGTGTAGCCCTGATGATCTAACGGTTAAAGTGAATCCATATTAAGACAATCAGTAAAACTAATCAGAATAAATGGTAACTTTAAACTGAATAATTTTATAATGTATTTTTTTTCAGTGCTCAAAATTTCATTAATGCTTAGTGCTATTGTGTCATATGACCTGTTCTTGGAAGAAAAAGGAGCACAGAAGATTCTATATGACCCCTAAATAGCCATCAGTACCTATTCTTCTTATTGCTACTTCATTTCTGTGCCACCCAATCTATCACCCAGATCACTAATGACTTTTACTGCATACCTGCCATTATTATTTCCCCTCTTCCCCTCTATTCTCTATCTCCTAGGTTCCCCTAGTAGAATCTACTCTACATACAGTGAAAAGTCTATGGGCTTTCTTCCATACCAACAGGGAAAGTGTGGTGTAATGGAAAGAGTAATGAATATGGAGTCAGATGCTTTAATTATTAGTTGTATGTCTTTTGTCCCAACTCAGATTCAGATAACCCTGTCTATTCTGCACTTCTTACCCTATTTTCTTTTGTAATCATTCCCTAGGTAATTCTCTCTCTTACCCCACCTCTGTTTCAAGCACTCCCTTTTCCTACTTTTTATTCTAGCCTCATACCCTATTACAATTATCTATCCCTACTTCTTCATGATTTTTAACTCTTCACTTTCCATACATAATTCATTACCTTCCCTCTTCTCTTTCCCCCTAGATGTTTGAATAACCTCTACTTGCCCCAGTTTCAATCTATCCCTTCTTTGCCTTCTCTCCTTCATTGATCTTATCATTTGTTTTTGTTTTTTTTTGTCTCAATAATCATCATATAAAGTGAAATCCCTAAAGGACAATAATCTTTTCTCCTTCAAATTTGTGAGCTACAAATCATTACCTATCACCTTGGAACATTGAATGTGTTGGAGTGATTCACCCTGAATGGTTCTTTCAACTATGTCTTAATAAAGGTTGGCACATGACTTCCTAGGTCATCATGTGCCCTTTGAGAAAACTCTTTGGAAATAGAAGGAAGAACCCATAATATAAACAAATTATATAGAAGAGAATATCATATGATAGCTTATCATTAGACTTCTTTCTGTATTGGTATATGCTGTGTAAAGAAGTAGCAACCAAAAATTAGTTATACATATTCATCTTTTCACATGAAGTCCTATACACAGTCTTTCTTATGCCAAAGTCTACTGTGCAGTTATAAATCCCAACCTCCCACATGGAAAGCTCACTCCCAAAACACATTATTCCTCCACTCTCCAATATATTCTTGTCCTACTGCAACATACAGCCCAAATACATTCTAATCAGTTAGTTGTTTTTCTATGGTCTCTCAAGTACTATTCCTAGTGAAGTCTCTCAACCTCCACAAATCTAATTATACTAAACCTAAAATTCTACTTCCTCATGCTCCTAAATGCCTCTTTATCATCATCAGTATGTGAATTTCTTTGAAGCTTTCAAAAAATAGCTATGTCCACTTTTCCCCCTCAGTCCTAACATGTGCCAAACTGTTGACACCCATGCATTGACTCTGAGTGTAGGACTTGATATGCTCCTTGCTTGCCTTTCATTTAAGATAATGTAGACCCAGGTAGACTCAGGTAGACCCATTCCAGATATAAGATGGACAAGGACATTACCTCCACCTTTGATTAAAAATATAAAGTTAGGGGGCAGCTGGGTGGCTCAGTGGATTGAGAGCCAGGCCTAGAGACAGAAGGTCCTAAGTTCAAACCTGGCCTCAGACATTTCCTAGTTGTGTTACCCTGGGCAAGTCACTTAACCCCCATTGCCTAGTCCTTATTGCTCTTCTGCCTTAGAACCCATACACAGTATTGATTCTAGGATGGAAGGTAAGGGTTTAAAAATAAAAATAAAATAAAAGCATAAATTTAAATAATCAGATTTTGGTAAAATCTACAAAAACTCAATCATACCTCCTCCTTTAACCTGTCTTACTACAAGTTTTTGTTTCTTTTTCTTTGAATTTAGACCTGGTTTTGACTGTCTTCAGATACTGCTGTTGTATAACTGTGGACCTCTTGATCTGCATATGGGAACTCCCTTTGCTTCTCATCATTTTTAGACTGTTTTGAAAATATAATGTTATACTGTATATTTCATGGACAAAAGTATGGTGAAATGGTATGGGTAAGTCAATTAATAAATATTTATTGTGTAATATTTTATGTGCCAGGCATTGTACTAAGCACTAGAGATCTAAAAAATAAAAATTTAAAAAAGGTAAAAGACAGCCCCTTCTTCAAGGGACTCACAATCCAATGGATTCTGAGGGTGCTTAACTTGGAATCATGGGATCTAAGTTTAAGCCTATCTCTAATACCATATCTGTGCAACATTTGGTGATTGACATCCTTTCTAAGTCTCCGTTTCCTCATCTATAAAATGAAAGAATTGGACCAAAGGACCTCTGAGGTATCTTTCAGATCTAGTTAGACAGTCCTTTGACTCTGAGACCCTTCTTATTCTAATTATAATCTTCTGAGCCTTTATGGTTCACAATTCCCCTCTCAGTTCTGGGCCCCTACTATCAAAACCTCAACCAGTAACATATGATTTCTGGGTCTCTCATACCTTGAACTCCATTTCTGCCCTTACTCTCCTTTAAGCCAGAAAGTAGTATTATAGCAGGAGTTGAGCAAGGGCCAAAAATAGAACCTTCCCAGGGAAAGTTTCTATTTATGGCTGCTGGGTCAGCAGGAAGCCCTCATGAGGACATCCAAGAGTTTTATAATTATCATTGAGAAATTTGACAGTTAAGTTTACAGTTGTCCTGAGGTTCATTGCAAAGATAAAGCTATTCATAGATATTTGCTTAGAAGAGTTCTTTACCAACCAAACTAAGATAAGCTTCTTGGTCTCCCAACTAACTGTTCCAGGTACCTGCTAGGCTATGTCATATTCCATAGATAGTAATCAGCTGATTAATGACTTCAAAGAAATCCTCTAAAACACCACATAGAGATAGAGGCAATCAACCTTCAGATCCTCCAACTCTAGCAAGCAAGGAGTTAAGTAGTGGAGAAAGTAGATATAATTAGAGTTCTTGGCCAAGATCTCTGGAGTCAGTCATCATTGATGGATCAATTTTTAGAAGGGTCACACATTCACTTGAGCCAGCAATAATCCTTTCCTCTTCATTCTAGCAATTTTAAAACATATTTAGCCCTCTTAGGGGGAAATATTGATAACAAAGCAACCACAGGACTATGCTAATAATTATTCCTCAATATCCCCTAAGCCCATCCAGCCACTTTTATTTCCTGACTAGACTAAAAAAAGAGGCACTATAAGACATCTGTGAAGATAATCTATGCAACCCTCCATTTGGAAAAAATGGGGGAGGACAAGGGTTCTGCCATAATTACAAGTCCTTCAACATAATACCATGAAATACCTATATACCCTACCCTACTACCCCAGACCTTTGAAATACTGGCCTAAGTTTACATAGCCACTATTTTTATCAAATTGGAATCAAGCAGAGATGTGGTCATGTCACTGGCTTATTCTAAAAGATTCAATGGCTCCTTCTCCTCTCTAGAATAAAATATAAATTCATCTGGCCCAAGGCAACCTACTCAGGCTTACTATACATTCTCCGTGCCCATTTTTTCCTAGCCAAATCAATCCACTTGCTATCTCCCACTTATTATTTTTGTCCAGGCTGTCCTCCATTATGTTTTTGGAAGGATGGTGATTAGAGGAAATCCTGATCAACTGTGTGAAATTACTAGGTACAGACTTTGCTGCAATAATCTGATGGGTATATCCAGTTGAGCTGGACTTGATCCCAGAAAATTTTCTTATTGAGCTTCAGAGGCTGAGGCTGCCTCTTCATCACTGGGTGGCAGGTCCAAAAGGAAGGGATTTTGTAGGAGGAACTTTCCTTTCTGTGGTCTATAAAAACGGTCTGACAGGAGGAGAGAGAGTCTAAGTGAGAATATAGTCACTGAGATTAAAGAAAGAGAAACAATCTAGAAGGAAACATACCTCTAAAACCTCATTAGCATTAAATGAGATGAACCCTTTTCTTCAGTAACTTTAATTTCTCTGTTATATATATCCTAGAAATCATAACCAGTGAGACAACATGTTACCTAAAAAGTTAGAGATATCCTGCTCTCTCCTATCTCCTTGCATCCAATGCAAATACTATTCCAAGAATTTCATGGTACCCACTCCCAGCTTGACTTCATAGAGAGCTGGTCCACCAGTAGCAAGCAAGGTCAAGTCAATGTTGCTATAGGCCTGAGTGACCATCATCTAGGTAAGAGAAGTCCAAATCTCCAGGAGAAAGATTGGATGCCTTAACTTTATTCTAGGCTGCATAAAAAGCAACATGGCAGAGTGAAATGGATAGAGGGATGACTTTGGTGCCTGGAAAATATATGTTCAAGTCTAAACTCTGACACATAATGGCTGTGTTACCATGAACAAGTTACTAAATCTTTCTTAAATGTATGCAGCTCTTTAAGATTCAATTACAAGAAACTGCCAATGCATATTAGTAGAAGGAACTTCCACCTAGAAATTTCATGGCATGGATGAAATCATAAGATTGTACCAAAATGTTTCCCATGCCCCACAGGAAGCATAGTCCTTCTATTATTATGCCACAACCCACAAATGGTAGGTAAGTGTGAAAACATTTAAATATGTTACCCCCCAGTTTGTTATTCTAGCAGGCTGATCTGAAATGTAATATCACTCTATGACTTATATAAGCTCTATGATTTCTGCACTCAAAGAAAGACTGTAGAGGAATACCTCCAAGAAACTTCTAATCTCTATGGCTCCACATTTCTATAACTACCATTGTCTCAAGGATTTAACGCCATCTAAGAAGCTTTGGATGTTCTCACTAACCATTGCCTAAATTAAGATTTCCATTTAGATAGCTTCCTTCAATGCATTGCTTTAGAATGGAGACTTCAATTTGTTTATTTGTTTTTCCACCATCCCCCCAGGTATAAATTTTCTCTCAACCTCTTTTCACTTTCAATCTGATGGCCAGTGTACAAAGGCTAACCAAGACCTTGTACAATATGTCCAACTGCCAAGATAATTGATTCTCTATTACGACAGCTCTCTATATTATTCCACCCCAAATGAACCAATGCAGGTATCTTATAGCTTCCATTCCCATTTCTTTCCTGGCATTAACTAACAATGCACTGTTGTATTAGTGGTAACTAACAAGGAGAATTCAAAGCAACCCAAGCTGTAATCATCCTTTTCCCAATAGAAAATTCTTCAGACTATGAATTTTCATTATATTTATAGCCCAGAAGAAGCCTACAAGATGACAATAAAAATATGTCTTCATTATTATACAATAATTTTTTCAGTCACATCTGACTCTTCATGACCCCTTTGGGTTCTTCTTGGCAAAGATGTTTTTTTCTACATCTTGGCAAAGAATGTTTTGCCATTTCTTTTTCCAACTCAATTAATAAATGAGGAAACTGAGGCAAACTGTGTTAAGTGGCTTCTCTAGGGTCACACAGCTAGAAAGTGTCTGAGATAAGATATGAACTCAGGAATATGAATTTTCCTAATTCTAGTCCCAGGGCTCTATCCACTGTGCCATCTACCTGCCCTACCATCCATCACTGGGCAACGATCACAGCAGTTAAATGAAAGAGTTAGTATCATCATCATCATCATCATCATCATCATCATCACTGAAATCCAACAAAAATATTGAGGGCAAATTTTTCCAAATTTAAACCCTCGTTTTACATGGTGGAGAAAAAAATAATCAAGCTAAAATATTTTTAAGATGGTCTATTCCTTTGGGATTAGTAACGGATATTTGCTGAAGTTGAAGAAAAATTGACTTGAAGATTCTTTTTTTTTTCTTTTTAAAGTACTATTTTATTTTTCTCCAATTACAGGTAAAAACAATTTTTTAAACATTCATTTTTTAAAAACTGTAATTCGTGCCCTTTTTTTTCACTTTAAACATTATTTTATTTGGTCATTTCCAAATATTATTCATTGGAAACAAAGATCATTTTCTTTTCCTCCCCCCCCCCCGCCCCTTTCCCACCACCTCTCCCATAGCTGATGCACGATTCCACTGGGTATCACATGTGTTCTTGGTTTGAACCCATTTCCATGTTGTTGGTATTTGCATTAGAGTGCTCATTTAGAGTCTCTCCTAAGTCGTATCCCTTTCCCCCCTGTAGTCAAGCAGTTGCTTTTCCTCAGTGTTTTTACTCCCACAGTTTATCCTCTGCTTGTGGATAGTGTTTTTTAGATCCCTGCAGATTGTTCAGGGACATTACATTGACACTAATGGAGAAGTCCATTACCTTTGATTGTGTCACAGTGTATCAGTCTATGTGTATAATGTTTTCCTGGTTCTGCTCCTTTTGCTCTGCATCACTTCTTGGAGGTCGTTCCAGTCTCCATGGAATTCCTCTACTTTATTATTCCTTTTAGCACAATAGTATTCCATCACCAACATATACCACAATTTGTTCAGCCATTCCCCAATTGAAGGGCATCCCCCCATTTTCCAATTTTTGGCCACCACAAAGAGTGCAGCTATGAATATTCTTGTACAAGTCTTTTTACTTATTGTCTCTTTGGTGTACAAGCCCAGTAGTGCTATGGCTGGATCAAAGGGCAGACAGTCTTTTATCGCCCTTTGGACATAGTTCCAAATTGCCCTCCAGAATGGTTGGATCAATTCACAACTCCACCAGCAATGAATTAATGTCCCTACTTTGCCACATCCACTCCAGCATTCATTACTTTCCTTTGCTGTCATGTTAGCCAATCTGCTAGGTGTGATGTGATACCTCAGAGTTGTTTTTATTTGCATCCCTCTGATTATAAGAGATGTAGAACACTTTTTCATGTGCTTATTAATAGTTTTGATTTCTTTGGCTGAGAACTGCCTGTTCATGTCCCTTGCCCATTTATCAATTGGAGAATGGCTTGATTTTTTGTACAATTGATTTAGTTCTTTGTATATTTGAGTAATTAAACCTTTGTCAGAGGTTTTTATGAAGATTGTTTCCCAATTTGTTGCTTCCCTTCTGATTTAATTACATTGGTTTTGTTTGTACAAAAGCTTTTTAATTTGATGTATTCCAGATTATTTATTTTGCATTTTGTGACTCTTTCTAAGTCTTGCTTGGTTTTAAAGCTTCACCCTTCCCAAAGGTCTGACATGTATACTATTCTGTGTTCGCCTAATTTTCTTATAGTTTCCTTCTTTATGTTAAAGTTATTCACCCATTTTGAATTTATCTTGGTGTAGGGTGTGAGGTGTTGATCTAAACCTAATCTTTCCCACACTGTCTTCCAATTTTCCCAGCAGTTTTTATGAAATAGTGGATTTTTGTCCCAAAAGCTGGGATCTTTGAGTTTGTCATATACTGTCTTGCTGAAGTCACTTGCCCCAAGTCTATTCCACTGATCCTCCTTTCTGTCTCTTAGCCAGTACCAAATTGTTTTGATGACCTCTGCTTTATAATATAGTCTGAGATCTGGGACTGCAAGGCCCCCTTCCTTTGTATTTTTTTTTCATTATTTCCCTGGATATCCTTGATCCTTTGTTCTTCCAAATGAACTTTGTTATGGTTTTTCTAGATCAGTAAAAAAAAAGTTTGGAAGTTCCATGAGTATGGCACTAAATAGATAGATGAGTTTGGGTAGGATGGTCATTTTTATTATATTGGCTCATCATACCCATGAGCAGTTAATGTTTTTCCAATTGTTCAACTCTAGTTTTAGTTGTGTGGAGAGTGTTTTGTAGTTGTGTTCATAAAGTTCCTGTGTTTGTCTCGGGAGATAGATTCCTAAGTATTTTATTTTGTCTAAGGTAATTTTGAATGGGATTTCTCTTTCTAGTTCTTGCTGCTGAGCTGTGTTGGAAATATATAGAAATGCTGATGACTTATGTGGGTTTATTTTGTATCCTGCAACTTTGCTAAAGTTGTTGATTATTTTGATTAGCTTTTTGGTTGAATCTCTAGGATTCTTTAAGTAGACCATCATGTCATCCGCAAAGAGTGATAACTTGGTCTACTGCTTGCCCATTTTAATGCCTTCAATTTCTTTTTCTTCTCTAATTGCTACTGCTAGTGTTTCTAGTACAATGTCAAATAATAGATGTGATAATGGGTATCCTTGTTTCACTCCTGATCTTAATGGGAATGCATCTAGTTTATCCCCATTGCAGATGATATTAGTTGATGATTTTAGATATATACTGTTTATTATTTTTAGGAATGAACCTTCTATTCCTATGCTTTCCAATGTTTTTTAATAGGAATGGGTGTTGTATTTTATCAAAGGCTTTTTCTGCATCTATTGAAATAATCATGTGATTTTTGTTGGTTTGCTTGTTGATGTGGTCAATTATGTGGATGGTTTTCCTAATATTGAACCAGCTCTGCATCCCTGGTATAAATCCTACTTGATCATGGTGAATGACTCTTCTGATCACTTGCTGGAGTGTTTTTGCTAGTATCCTATTTAATATTTTTGCATCTATATTCATTAGGGAGATTGGTCTATAATTTTTTTTCTCTGTTTTTGGCCTGCCTGGCTTTGGAATTAGTACCATGTTTGTGTCATGAAAGGAATTTGGTAGAACTCCCTCTTTGCTTATTATGTCAAATAGTTTGTATAGTATTGGGGTTAGTTGTTCTTTGAATGTTTGATAGAATTCACTGGTGAATCCATCAGGCCCTGGGAATTTTTTCTTAGGAAGTTCTTTGATGGCCTGTTGGATTTCTTTTTCTGATATGGGATTATTTAAGAAATCTATTTCTTCTTCTGTTAGTCTAGACAATTTATATTTTTGTAAATATTCATCCATATCACCTAGGTTGGTATATTTATTGCCATATAGTTGGGCAAAGTCGTTTTTAATGATTGCCTTAATTTCCTCTTCGTTGGAGGTAAGGTCCCCCTTTTCATCCTTGATGCTCTTAATTTGCCTTTCTTCTTTCCTTTTTTTAATTAGATTGACCAGTACATTGTCTATTTTGTCTGTTTTTTCAAAGTACCAGCTTCTAATCTTGTTTATTAGCTCAATAGTTCTATCACTTTAGATTTTATTAATTTCTCCCTTAATTTTTAGGACCTCTAGTTTGTTTTTCTTCTGGGGGGTTTTAATTTGTCCATTCTCAAGTTTTTTGATTTGCATTTCCAATTCATTGATCTCTACCCTCCCTAATTTGTTAATATATGCACTCATGTATATGAATTTCACTCTAAGTACTGCTTTGGCTGCATCCCATAAGGTTTGAAAGGATGTCTCACCATTGTCGTTTTACTCAATTAAATTATTAATTGTTTCTATGATTTCTTCTAACTAACCGATTTTGGAGTATCATATTATTTAATTTCCAATTAATTTTTGATTTGACTCTCCATGTACCCTTACTGATCGATATTTTTTTTGCCTTATGGTTGGAAAAGGTTGCATTTATTATTTCTGCTTATGAATTTTCCTCTAAGTACTGCTTTGGCTACATCCCATAAGGTTAGAAAGGATGTCTCACCATTGTCATTTTCCTCAATGAAATTATTAATTGTTTCTACGATTTCTTCTCTAACTAACCGATTTTGGAGTATCATATTATTTAATTTCCAATTAATTTTTGATTTGGCTCTCCATGTACCCCTTCTGATCAATATTTTTATTGCTTCATGATCTGAAAAGGTTGCATTTATTATTTCTGCTTTTCTGCATTTGAGTGCCATGTTTCTGTGACCTAGTGTATGATCTATTTTTGTGAATGTGCCATGTTGTGCTTAGAAGAAGGTATATTCCTTTTAGTCCCTATTTATTTTTCTCCATATGTCTATTAACTCTAATTTTTCTAAGATTTCATTCACCTCTTTTACCTCTTTCTTATTTATTTTTTGGTTTGATTTATCTAAATTTGGTAGTGGTTGGTTCAAGTCTCCCACTAATATGGTTTTACTGTCTATTTCCTCCTTCAATTCTCCTAGTTTCTCCATTAAAAATTTGGATGCTATACCATTTGGTGCATACATGTTGATTAGTGATATTTCCTCATTGTCTATACTCCCTTTTAACAGAATATATTTACCTTCCCTATCCCTTTTGATCAGGTCTATTTTTGCTTTGGCTTTGTCAGATATCATGATTGCAACTCCTGACTTCTTTCTATCAGTTGAGGCCCAAAAGGTCTTACTCCATCCTTTAATTTTAACCTTGTGAGTATCAACCCACCTCATATGTGTTTCTTGAAGACAACAAATGGTAGGGTTTTGGGTTCTAATCCAGTCTGTTATTTGTCTACGTTTTATGGGTGAGTTCATCCCATTCACGTTCAAAGTTATGATTGTCACTTGTGGATTCGCTGGCATTTTGATATCAGGGAGGTAGCAAGGAGGAAAAGATTGAATTTGGTGTAGAATAGGACCTATGAAATTAAACGACTTCTATATAAAAGTATTTAGAAAGCATTTGCCTCTCAATGGCAAGAGTAAAACACACACACACACAAACACACACACACACACACACACACACACTCATGCCTTTCCATTCCATTCTTTCTCTTCTGAAGACAAAGCATTTGGCTGGAAGACATGTTAAATCCATGCACTCTTTGTATAGATTCGTTGACGGACCCATAGGCTGCAATGAAACAGAAGTACCCAGGTATAGAAACTTCTGCAAGTCCCTCACTTATTCTATTTTCCAATCTTTATTCCCTCTACCTCCACTTCTACTCCTACACACACACACACACACACACACACACACACACACACACACACACACACACACACTACCCCTCTCTCACCCACACTTCCTCCTACTCTTAATGAAATATAAAACAATGATTCAACCACAGGGCTGTGGTTTAAAGAGAATCTCCATGTTGATTTGAATTTCTATAGCACAGGAAAAGAATTGAAGAATTCTAAAAGAGTAAATTAATGGAAAGGAGAAAAGAAAATGTATTTTTCATTTTCAATAAACCCTTAAGAGAGTCACGAATCAGACTCAAGTACTAAGAGCTATCATTTCTCTTTTTCTTCACACCCCCAACCAGGTTAATGCAGAGAGTTCATGACTCTGTCCTCTGAGTGAACATGCTAGAGGGCCCAAGAATATTTCCTTACAAAAATGATTTTTCACTTCAATGTAGTTATATTAATGTGTCCACTGAAGTTCAGGCATTTTACTAGCGGCTGGGAATACATAGATAGAAACCAATACTTGCCCTTTTCTCCAAGGGCTTCTATTCTATTTATAAAACAAGGGGAATGGTGCCGCTGGGCAGCTCAGTGGATTGAGAGCCAGGCCTACAGATGAGAGGTCCTAGGTTCAAATCTGGCCCCAGATACTTTCCAGCTGTATGACCCTGGGCAAGTCACTTAACACCCATTGCCTAGCCCTTATCGCTCTTCTGCCTTGGATCCAATAGGCAGTATTGACTCCAAGACTGAAGATAAGGGTCTAAAAAAAACCAACAAGGGGCAAAAAGTCTCACAGCTGCTTATTCAGGGAAGAGTAGTCATGTTGTCACTTACTGAAAGGAGGAGAAATAGGAAACTGAAAACAATAATCTGATAAGGAAGAAAGAAGAGACAAGTATAAATATACAAATACTACAGGATAGAGATAATATAATGTAGTAGAAAGGACTTAGATTTGGAATCAGAGAATCTTGGTTTAAATGCCAACCCTGCCAGTGGCAATTTGTGTAATTTGGGTCACCACATCACAGCTTTCTGTTTCAGTCTCCATATTTACAAAATGAGGGATTTAGCCTGTGGAATGGCCTTTGACATATGTCTAAAGACATGAACCTGTGGTCCTAGCTATACTTATGAAGGAGTCTTAGGAAGTGGATTATCACCATCTGAAAAATCAAAGCCTTAACCAAAAGATCTCCAAACCATTGGCACTGCCATATTCTTTCTCCAATGTTTGCTAGGATTGCCAGCAAAGAAGTTGGTCTAGCAACAAACAGAGCTTCCTTTTTTCTTTTCTTCTTCTGGCTGGGAACTTGGCCAACCTCAGTCCTTTAAAGCAAAGGACACCAGTATTCCCTGAAAAAAAAAAAGGGTTAGAGACCTCTTCCATAGATAAGGAGCACAGACAAGTTGTCTGCATTGCTCTTCTCCCTTCTCTTTTGGGGTCAGTTGTCACAGTAATTATCCAGGGGAGCTGAGAATGAACTCTGCCATCAAGAATGATTAAGGACAGGGGAGCTTACCTCCAGAAAGTACAGAGATAAGGGCTATTTCTTCAGTGATTTACATGAAGTACAAGGCTGTCCCCCCCCTCCCCCCAGTGTGTGTGTGTGTGTGTGTGTGTGTGTGTGTGTGTGTGTGTGTGTGTGTGTATCTTTCTGTCTGGCTCTGGCTCTGGCTCTGTCTGGTTCTGTCTTCACTCTCTGTCTTTCTGTGTCTATCTGTCTCTCTTTCTTTCTTTCACCAAACTGGTTATTCCTGGTTCTACTCTCTCTCTTTGTACCTCTCTATTCTCTGAGATACAACAATATTGACATTAGGGCAATTGATAACCCTACAATGGCCTCTATATATTCATGTGAAAGGAAGACTCAATCAATGAGGCAGACTTCAATGTCTTGTTTTAAGAAATTGCCACAGTCACCTCACTTCAGTAACCTGATCAGTCAGCAGCCATCAACTTTCATTCATTCAGCAGCAGCAAAGCAAGACTTGACACCAGCAAAAAGATTGTAATTCAATGAAAGCTCAGATGATATCATTTTTAATCAATAAATTATTTTAATAAAGGTTCTGTACATTTTTAGATATACTATTGTACATTGAATAGTCTACAAAAAAGTATAAAAATAACTTATATTGACTTTGGGAGACCAAAAGATTAACACGAATCACTTAACTGCAGTGGGCTAGCACCGAACCTACAATATCTTTATTGTTTCCCTTCATATATTTAATATGTGCCTTGTATCTACATAATGCATCATTTCTTCACCCTGTTAAATTGTATGTTCCTTTAGGCCAGGGACTATTTTTGCCCTTTCTTGGGTTCCCAGCTGCCTGCCACATAGTAAGCACTTAATGATGCTTGTTGACCACTCTAATCTAATGGATCATTCTAATCATGTCATTGTAGTACTCAAAAATTTTCATGGCTCCCCAGTGCCTTTCAGATAAAGTTAACAAATTTCAAGGCATTTTCTGGCATTCAAGGTCCTTCACCCTGACTCAAAATTGGTCTCATAGTTCATATACTCTATCCTCCAGCCCAATTGAACTACTCAATCTTTCTCCTTGTTCTGCCTTCTTCTTCCTTATACCATTTCTCATGCTGTCCCCTGTTGCCAATTTAACCTGCTAAAAATAACTCTCATGGTACAGCTTAGGTAGCACAGTAGATCGAGAATTAGGAGAACCTGGATTATGTGGATAGAATTTGCTCCCCAGAATTTCCAGCATCCCATTTCCGTTCTCACGTTTTGTCCTTCCGCTCTGAGGTATAAAGTTGTGAATGCAACTCCTCCCTCTTTCTCTGTTCCCTGGGAAGGCAGTATGTGTGGAAGTTGGGTGAGAGCCAGGCAGGAGAATTTTACCCACGTGGTTTACTGAGGTTTTTTTTTACTTTTGTTCTTTTATTTCTTCTACTGCAGGTGATTATTAATAAATTTTATAAAATATAATACTTGGAGTTATTGGACATTCATTTAAATCTTACAGGGTCCAAATCTGACCTCAGATACTTCCTAGCTGTATGACCCTGGGCAAGTCACTTAACCCCCATTGCCTAGCCCTTACTGCTCTTCTGCCTTGGAATAGATACTTCGTATTGATTCTAAGACAGAAGGTAGGGTTGTAAAAAAACAACTTTTTCAACTTAAACTTTTTCAGTTGCTCTATGAAGTCTTCCCCCATACCCCAACTTAAAATTATTTCTCTCTTCCTTTCAATTTTTTAGAGTTTTTTGTCTTAAACACTAATTTAGGCTTCATATATCCTACTTGGTATTTCACTTAGATCCATACTTGTCTTCTCCTTCTATTCAATTGTAAGGTGCTTTGGGGCAGGGACTGTAGGGGCAGGGACTGTAGGTGCAAAGACTGTTGCTTATTTTATTTTTGTATCTCTAGAACCTTTTATAGTACCTTGTATATGGTAGGTACTTAATGAATATTTATTGAATTGGATAGAGAAATCAAGAGACAAGGGTAAAGATCTCTATACTCCATACACTAATGTTTGAATAGAAATTTAATTGCGAGTATATGATATTAGTGTTCTCAATAAAGCACATCTTTTGTACATAATCATGTCCCTTTCACCAGACTCTATTCTTCCCTGATTTCTGATTATAAAACCTTTCTTTTCACTTTCTTTTATGCATTCAACAAAATTTTTTTGTCTACTGCGTACTCTTCTAGCAACTCCTTATGAATTAAGACAAAAGGTTAAAAGATGAAAAAATAACAAATGTTATGAATTGCCTCACTGTAAAATTTGATGGATATATTCTGAAGTCATTTCTTTCTTACTGACAATTTATTTCTCATCTGTCCCAGACTAGCTTGTTCTTAAAAGTCAACGAATCAGTGTTATATTCTCAGTATCTCTTCTATTTGGATCATTATGCTATAAGATAGTACAAAAGAAGAAAGCACAATCTTAAAGATTTTATAAACTAAAATAGAAGAAAACTAGGCTTTTCCAAATATAAATTTCCCAAATGACTACTAATTAGACGAATGTAAATTAAGACAATTCTGAGAGTCAGGTTTAAGAAAGAAAAGAAAAAATGTTGGAGTAGCTATGGGGATATAGGCACACTGATGCACCATTGCTAGCTCTATGATTGAATATCATCAGGGAGATTATTTCATTTGCCCCAGGTCTACATAGGTAGCAGTGGTGGGACTGGAACTCCAGTCATCTGGCACTGAAGTTTCTTTTGACCTATTACAAGTAATAACAAATTTCCACATACGTTTTCCTAAATTTTATGATTGAACTTATCTCCCTACCTTCTTTCCCTTTCCCCTTCTGGTGCTGGCAGGTGATTCAATCTGGGTTAAACATGTATTATCATGCAAAACACATTTCTGTATTGTTCATTTTAGTAAGTGAGTAATCTAATAAAATCAACCCCCCAAAACATACACCCAAATAAACAATTGAAAAATCGCGTGCTTTTATCCACATTCCAACTCCAGCAGTTTTTTCTCTGGAGGTGGGTAGCATTCTTTGTCATAAATCCCTCACTATTGTCCTAAACATTGTATTCCTGAGATTAGCTGACTATATCACAGTTGATCATTCCAAGGTGCTGACGTTTTTAAAAGAAAAGGGTATAACCTTTCATGCCTAGGCTGCCATGTTTTTGTTTCCCTCTATAGCCTCTGCTTAGAATAGCACCTGGTGCATAATAAGCATTAATAAATGGTTTTTTTTAACTAACTAATGAAGAACTGCCCAGAAAAAGTAGGGTAAAGCATGGGATCAGAAAGATACAGGGGTGATCTGTGACATATGGTCAGAGCAGATGATAACTAGAGGCCTTTAATGAGGAACTTAAAGACAAAATGACTGAGTTAGCTCAAGTGAAACAGACAGAAAGTACACAGAGGGAGCAAGAAAGAGACAGACAGAAAGAAGACCATGTAGAACTGAGCCTTATTTAAGACAGAGCTAGCTTCATGCAGCATTTCCCCTCAGGTGCATACAGCCAGAGCTGTAGGAGGTATTTTTTTTCTCAAGCATTTGGCTCATAAGATTTTGAGAAGCAGTAGGACAAAATGCTTTTTCCTCTATGTCCCAAGAGGATATAATAGCAGGGAGAATATACTTTCAGCTACATCTGCCTGACTTAGGGAGTACTAGAACTCTAATGTCAAGAACTATAAATTCAGCCTCTCCTCATTTCTAATCATTTAACTGCCTACTAAATGTACACCTAGTGGCAGCTAGCCACAGTAGATAGAGCACCAGCCCTGGAGTCAGGAAGACTGCTCTTCCTATGTTCAAATCTGGTCTCAAACACTTAATAGTTGTGTGACCCTGGGCAAGTCACTAAACCCTATTGGTTTCAGTTTCCTTATCTGTCAAATGAGCTGGAGAAGGAAATGGAAAATCACTCCAGAATCTTTGCCAGGAAAACCCTAAATAAGGTCATAAAGAATCAGAAGTGAATTTAAAAAAAAAGACTGAATCTGAAATTTCAACCTACACTTCTCCACAAATTTAACATATCCAAGACAGAATTCCATGTCTTTTCCCTTAACTCACTTGTGTTATTAATTCCCCTAATTTTGTCACCAACAACCTTCCAGTCATCCTGGTTTACAATTTAAAGTCATCTTTGACTCTTTATTCTCCTTCATCCATGTCTAATCAGTTGCCAGATGTTGTTGATTCTATCTCCATAACATCTCTCACACCTGTCCCCTTCTTTCCATTCCCATGACTACAACCACACAGACATGGTTAGCAATCATCTCTCTATTGGATTATTAGGATAGCTTCCTAATTAGATCCCCTTCTTTAGTCATTTCTCTGACCAGTCTATATTCTGACACACATCTAAGTTGATAACTGATATATACACAAGTCTGTCCATGTTACTTCTCTCACTCAAGAAACTTCAATATTGATTGTCTCAAGCATAAAAGACAAATTCTTCTCTTTGGTATTTAAAGCCCTTCTCAATATACTCCAACCTATAAAGTGATCCCTCACCTATCATAGGTTCCAGAGACCCCTGTGATAGGTGAAAATCAGCAAAGTAGTGGCATTATATATATTTTATTATATAGATAGATATATATTTAAGACTTTATAAACCCTTCCCACTCTCCTATAAACCTTTTCCACACTCTTATTAGCCTTTCCCACACTCTTATAAACATTGAGCCAATCAGCATCCAGGATATAGAACACCGTACTATGGCTGGTCACCTTTCATATATCAATGTGTGGTGTACAATCTCACATTGGCAAATTTGTGCAAGGGGTAGTGGTGTACTGCATTTCCATTGGTACAGTATAGTATTCATCCTCAAAATCCCACAATATAGTGAAAACTCCACAATAGAGAATTAGATTTTTTTTTAAAAGCCATGCTAGAGTAAAGCCACAATAAGTGAACCATGATATAGTGAGGGATGACTATATTTCCAAACTGATTTCATTTTATTCTTTCATATGCAATCTATATTTTGACAAAGTCTACTTCCTATTTCCTCTACACAGCATTATACTGCCTTCATGGCTTTGCTTGGGCTATCTCTCCACTATCCCAGTAATGTTCTCTCTTTTGTTACAGCCACCTTTTGGAAAGCCTATTTCTTTTCAAGGTTCAAGTTGAAGTGCCTGGTTATGATCCCAAAGATGAAATGATAACCAACAATGTAACACACAGACGGGAGTTTTATTAACCAAACTGCAGTTTGGGGCTCAGCCCTAAAAATTGGCTGGCCCCAAGTCTGGGGCTTACAGGCATTTACACTTTTGTGGTAGGGGGAGTGCACAGGAATTCCTGGGCTAGGGGGAGTGACCAGGAACTCCTGTGGCTGGGGTCCTTATCAGTTCCTAGCACATTCCAGGGTGTGGTCACTGGTTCTTCAGTAACTTGACTGCAGGGGCTCTAGGGGGTCAGGGAAGGGGTATACAGGGTGTGGTGACTTGACTGCAGGGGGGTTAGGGGCAAGGGGGTCAGCGAAGGGCATAGGACCTGGTTCTTCATTCCCCACTTCTTTTGCTGTACATGAGGAATCTTCCTCATGCAACCATATTATCATAAGGGGATTCAGTAGGAGTCAGGGTTTGATAATGCTGGATAAGGACCATTAGCTGGACAGTATTAATGTGATCCTTGACAAAAGCTACTAGGTGATTAAGAATGCATGGAACTATCCCCAGATGATCAGCATAAAAGCAAAGAATCCTTAGGCTAGGAATCAGGAGGATGCAAGGGAGCAAAGGAATTTCCCTGACAATAGTCTGCCTGAGTTTCTGGGGGTTCAATGCCCATGTTGTCTCTCCTCTCCAAATATCTAAGGGAAAATGGGTGATGGTTTCAGTCTTCTGTAGCTTCTTCAGAGCTGAGAATGGTTGTAGTGCTGTCCCTTCCTATTATTAGGAAAGAGGTATTGACTGTAGGCAATGTCCAGGGCTTCAGGCTGGAATAGTTGCCGAGGTTACAGGGGCATCTGGATGACTGTCATGAGTGCTTCTACCCCAGAAGCAACTAGAGAAGTGAGAAGGTTCCACATATCCCACAGAGGAGTCGCCAAAACTTGAACAGGAAGGGAAAGACTGTGGACACAGTCTTTAGGGGCGTGTCCTCAGTGAATGCCTGGGTCCTAGGTAGGTGGGGACCTGCTTGGAGATCTGAAGGATGTCCAGCGACTGATTCCCCTGATTGGCAGACAGGTCACAAGGGGGAGAGTCAGCCCCTAAGATAGAAGTGTAGAAACCAGGACTGGGGCAAAAACTAGAACACCAGATTACACATTTGCATTTGGGTATCTTAGCCAACAGACTTCTTCAGAAATAATCTTCTAACAGGAATAGATCCCTTTAAGAAATTGGATTCCTGAGTTGAAAGAATATCCTTTTGCAAAGTACACATTAACTATAAGCATCTATAAACAGTTGGGTAACAATATTTTACAGATGAATTCCTTTACCCCAGATTCTGGGGAAAATTCAAGGAAGCTTTGAGCTATATTTCCAAGCTCAAGATCCAGACTTCAACTGTGGTAAATTAAGGCTATAAATACAAGCCATCTATGAATAAACTTCACCTAATTTTCAAAGTATGTTCCCTAACAATTCAAGAATTTTCAATCATTAACCTAATAGGTTGTTTGGGGAAATGGAAACTTTAATTTTACAATTTGCATTATGTGCTAATTATGGGAATTTGTCACAAAGGAAAAGGCTGACAGGGAAAATATTTCCTCATGTCCCAAGGGACATATAGTGAGTGCTTCATGTATAGGCCAAAGCTATCACTGGCTCATGCCATCATTCTATCACTCAAGGATTAACAGCCTAGATGGTCAGAAAAAGTCCATTCCCAGGTGAGCCCAGAATATGCCTCTGTAACCATCCCAGGACGTTCTCTGTCCTTTGTGTACTTTGTCACCATTAGATCCCAGAAGCCTTATTCATTTAAAGGTGAAGGTAACCAAGAGGGGTGTAACAGTCTCCGTCCACACGCTTCCCAGGATCTCTGACCTATCCCCTTGTGGGAAATAGGAACTGTGTACTTTCCCAGTCCACACTCAGAAATAGGTGGGCAGTTCTCCTGGATTAGTCCGACTTGGCAATAGGCCGTCCTGAATAAGCCCCCTGCTGGTGACCAGTGGTCAGCCATTTAGCCATATGTCAATGACTCAGGAGCCCTTACCCCCACACTCTCACAGAACATTCTCCGCTCATTCATTCAACATCTCCAGAGGCTACTCACAAGACCCTACTGTCCTCCACCGAGATGTGGCATGTTCTAGATCCCATCATCTTGAGTTGCCCCAGTGACAGGAGTCCTCCCTCTTTTGGTCATACTCCGTTTCCTTCATGAGATCCCAGAACAAGCCCCCATATGAAATGCCCGGTTATGATCCCAAAGATGAAATGATAACCAACAATGTAACATACAGAAGGGAGTTTTATTAACCAAACTGCAGTTTGGGGCTCAGCCCTAAAAACTGGCTGGCCCCGAGTCTGGGGCTTGCAGGCTTTTTATACACTTTTGTGGTAGAGGAGTGCACAGGAATTCCTAGGCTAGGGGGAGTGACCAGGAACTCCTGTGGCTGGGGTCCTTATCAGTTCCTAGCACATTCCAGGGTGTGGTCACTGGTTCTTCAATAACTTGACTGCAGGGACTCTAGGGGGTCAGAGAAGGGGTATACAGGGTGTGGTGACTTGACTGCAGGGGGTCTAGGGGCAAGGGGGTCAGGGAAGGGAAAAGGTCCTGGTTCTTCAAAGTAAGGTATTATCTTTTATATAATACCACTCCTAATTAATACAGATGTTAGTATTCATTTTCCCACCCACCTCCAAATTATCTTATAATATAATATTTTGCATCTAACAGGTGCTTTCTTATGCATGGTACTTTCTCCTAATATAAGCTCCTTGAGAAGAGTGTTTATTTCATTTGTGTTTTATTAAGTCCTTGATGAAACACTGTGTTAGACTAAGTTTTCAGTTTATGCACAAATTTGTATAAAAAAAGTTATAGTTTCCTAGATTATAATGCCCAGTCTAATAATCCAGTATAAGAGAATGAGAACAAATGGATTTGCAGCACCCTTTTTCTTCAAAAGCTTTGGAAGGTAATAGTTATGGAAAGGTGTAGAATAACTGCTTTCTATTGATTTATAGCTTGTTTATTAATACTTGTTTATTTTAATAGCTTGTTTATTTACCTGGTTTTCTACTTTAAGTAAATATCCTTTACTGAAATATAATACCATGTGTCAAATTTTGTTCTGAAGTGGAGGAAATTCAGAGGGATGGAAGCTCAGAATTATGAAAATGAGTAAATGATTGACCCATATGATTTCCAGGAACCTACTGAATATGACAATAAGTATTACATGGGGGAGAATCAACATGTAAAATCCATAATCCTACATTTCTTGAAAGAGTTATAATGAATAAAACCAAGATGGAGTTTATGGCAACACATGGGGGGGGAGGGGACAGGAAGAAGAAAAAAAACAGCTAAAAATGGGAAAGGAGAGGAAGAAAAACAACTCTGCATATGCTTCTTTTCTGTAGAGCCCATAGACATAATTCACAACCTGACTTTTAAGTGACTAGAGATTATGCTAGCCCGCAAAGTAGTCATTTAGCAAAGAAAATAGACTTTAACTTTATAAAGTGACTAGAACCATAAATAGAAAAATAAGGATCTGGGCTGGGATTGCTTTTGAATCAACATGGTCAAGAGAACTGGTGTTAGATATTAACTAATGGAATTTTTCCAAGATAGAAAATAAAAAAGTCCCTGAGTCTATCACATTCGCTCTGAAATGACACCATCGCCTGAGAGTCTCCATCTTTCACATTAACAAAACTGGGAACAAGGTAAAGAAAGTCAGCCTAGATTAGTCTGGAAGCATGAAGCAAGTTAGACACAACAATGAATCACAAAAGCAGGCTATTTACATAAATAGGTTCCCTCTTTGCTTTGGTGCCATAGTTGTTTTGAGTTTTTTTTTTTTATTCAACTTGTGGTAAAGACATGTAAATTATATTTGGTGGTTGAATAACTGAAGCTTCCCACACTTCACTTCCTCTCTCATTCTTCTCTCCCTACCCATCTCCTTTTGAATAAATACAAGTATTCTTACATGTTTTTTTTAAAAAGCTTAAATAACCGAATTGAAAAGGAGAGCTGGATGGATTCCATTTGGGAAACTGCAGCATCTCTTTTAATGACCCCCTTTTCTCCCTGCAGAAAGGACCATCTTTTTAACATAAGCATTCTTCCAGGAATGCTATATGGTTTTGAGTAGTATAATAACACTGGCTCTAAAGAATTAATGTTGCAAGTCATTCCAAAGACAATGGAAAACCAATGTAGGTAGGCTGCAGTATTTTTGCCTCATAGTAGCCTCAGTGCTTAGAACAGTGTCTGGTACATAGAAATGTTTAATAAATGCTTTCTGGCTGGCTGAATAATGAAGAATTGGGGAGGAAAAGTGGAATAAAAATAAGATCAGAAAGATAAGGAAGCAGAATGGTCATGTGGACAGAGCAAAGAATACTAGATGAACAAACCCCAAATCCATTAATACCGATGCAATTCCAAGAAATCTACATCTAAAATGTAGTGTTCATGTGTATTATAGAATACATGTGTATTCACTGGGTACAAATGCAGTATGCAACTAAGTTTCCAAGAAAATGTTTCTATACATTTCCATAAAGTGTTAGTAGCAAAGAGATGGAAAAGGAGCACGAAATGAACTACTGGCTCCTAATCAGTATGAAAATATGAATTCTATTCCTGACAACCCATCAAATATTCATGACTAGCACCATGCCGACACTAGGGATGTGGGGGCGTTGGGGCGATACAGACAAAATGTGTAAGACAGGGTGGGAGCTCACAAGGCAGAAACAGAGTGCTGCTTTCTAGACTGTTCCAGAGGAGGAGTTGTCCAGCAGTAGTTTATAAAGTGCATTTCATTTATGGAGAAATCACTTACCTATGGCTTCTATTAGGAAAGAAAAAAATCTCTGCTAATCTAACAGCATAATGCAGCAAACCAAGAAAACATACTATAGTCAGAAAATAAATACAAATATCCATGTATACAGAAACAGGATGCTAAATACTGGCACCTTGATATCAACAACTATATGCCCACTCTATAGCCTAAAGAAAGCACTTTATATTGCCGCCCCCAAGAATTTGCATTTCTGGAAACAATATTCAGGCTAAAATAACCAAAGATTGGAAGGATAAGCAGAATTGTTCAAGTTAAAAAAGGAAATCATAGATTTAAAGCTGAGACAAACTCCCATCATTTAATCGATGAGAATGCCAAGGGCTCAGAGACATTGTTGAATTTTCTCAAGATCATATAGATGGTAAGTGTTAGAAATGTTAGTTGTCCTTGTCCTGTGTCTCTCTGGAGAGAGAGCTCCTTCCAGTGACCAAGGTCTTGCTCTGCTCCATCCACAGCTTGGGTTTCACCATATACAAGAACAACTAGGTAGTGCAGTAGATAAAGTGTTTAAAATAGTGGATAGAGGGCCTGAATTCACCAACACTTCATCTTCCTGAATGCAAACACAGTCTCAGACACTTACTAGCTATATGACCCTGGAGAAATTGATTAACCCAGTTTGACTCAGTTTCCTGATCAGTAAAATAATCTGGAGAAGGAAATGGCAAACCACTCTAGTGCCTTTGCCAAAAAAAAATCCCATTTGGACCCAACACAAAAATGACTAAACAGAATGCAAGAGAGCTTTGGTTCCTTTCTTGGTCCTTTCTAGTTTGTTCCAAGAGATTGGAATAAACAATTAAGAACAATAATTTTATTTACCAATTTGTAAGAAAAAGTCCTGAAATCTTGTCTCTGACACTTGGGCAAGGTATTTATCACCCTTGAACCTCAGTTTCCACATCTATAAAATGAGGAGATTGGGTTAAATAACTTTTGAAATCCATTCAAACTTTAATGGTTCTAAGAGTCTATAAACCCTGGAAGGAAAGTAGTATGAGCTAGACAAATGTTATTCTATTCAGATATATAAATACCACTGAACACCAAGTTCTCAAACAGTGATTTTTCTCAAAGTGATTAAATTGTTCCTACAGGTCAGGCAGCTCAGATCAGTCTGAAGCAGATTACTTATAGTAAGGTGTTTGCCCTCTTTTCCACCTATATTCTATTACCACCAACCCCAGAATGGTCTGAATCTCCTGAAAGACTAGAGGAAGGCAGACACGATATGGAAAGAGGTCCCCCCCCCCCAGCTTCTGGCCCAAAAAGCAGACAGAAATCCAATTTGTCAGGAGATTGGAAATGGATGAAAGATATTATTTTAAAGTAAAAATAGGTACGGTTGTGTCAACATGGTGTTTTCTGAGCAGTCCAAAGATTCCACTGAATTTAGTTTAACTTTACCCAAGCCTGAAATCTCATGGCAAAAGAACTTCAAGAATTTCAGTGATCTGTAATATTGTAAACCTCAAAATTTCTTAGACTTATAAATGTTGGAAATTTCACCATTGGGAAATTTCATACTTGAAAAATTTCCTATTGATAGTGGGTCTTGACTATTGGAATGTGAATCCCATTGGCATGGGAGGTTCCTTCTCCTTCCCTTCTTAAGATTACTTTAGGACAGAAACCCTTTGCTGAACAATGGAAAGGACTTTGACCTATGCTTAAGCATAGAACAGGAATTTCTTTGAGTCATGATTGATTTTAGAATTGATACAATGGAGATACTTGGAATCAATCTCCACCCTATTCAGTCCTAACAGGATTGAGTAAGGGCTGCAGCCTAGATCAAAATTTAATTATTCCAATCTCTACCCTACTCAGGTTAACAGGATTTAGAAAGGGCTGTAGCAAAGGAGCAAAGATTTAATTATTTGAAAATATGACCTTCAACAGACATGTGCAAAGCCTCTGGGCGGTCCTGGGTTAAGCTAGAGCCTCCATTGGCACAGGGAAGACATGGACAGTGATTGGTAGATGTGAGAACTGAGGGGAGGGAACTTGGATGGTTTCCTTAAAGATCAGGGGGGTCTGAAGACTCGGGGTGGTTGAGGAGTTGGCCGGAGTGGTTGCGGTGTGCTCTGAGAAGCTTGCTCTGAAGGAAGCTGAAGGTGGGGGCCTCTGAGACTGTTTCTCCATTTTGGTCACGTGAGTAATAGGGACTGATCTCTTTTCTTTGCCCCAGCTATCTAAGGGCTTGGGCCTTTTGGCCCAGCCTAAACAGAAGGGGTATTTAAGCCCTATTCCCTTCTCTCCCTTTTTCTCTCTCTCTCTCTCTCTAATTCCTTTCTTACTCCTATTGTAATTAAACTCCATAAAAGATTTACTGCTGACTTGAGTTTTCATTTAGGAATTACATAGCTGAATTCCTTGGCGACCTTAAATTAATATATATCAGTCTTTTAAAGTGATTCCCTTGTAACAATATATAACTGGAGCTTATAGAGCATGAAATATCAACAATGATATTAAAATCATAATACTAATGCTAATAGTAATACCTACTAAACTAGGCACTTTACAATTATTATATCATTTCATTTGATCTTCACAACAACCTTAGGTAGTATGTGTTATTATCCCCATTTTACAGATAAGAAAACAGGCAAATAGAAGTTAAGTCCAGGGTCACACAACTAACAAGTATCTGAGGGCATGTTTTAACACCAATAATTGCTTACATTTACATAGCACTTTGAGGTTTCAAAGTCCATGATATGTGTTATTTCACATGATCCTCATGACTCTATGAAGTAGGTGCTCCCCACTTAACAGTTGAAATGGTAACCAAAAAAAAAAAAAGATTAAATGGATTGTCCAGGGTCACACAGCTAGTAAGTGGCAAAGGCAGGATTATGAACTCAGATTTTTCTTCAATGAAAATCCAACACTCTATCCACTAAAGTACCTTTTTAAAGGCTAACTTTAATAGCTAGAGGTTTATGAACCTTAAATATACAAAGTATTGTATTGATTCTCTAGGTAAATCAATATGGTCACAACTCACCTATCTAGGTCTTACCTAGAGGCAATTTTGCCTCTCCACAACATAACTCAGAATGAAGTATATATAAGGACAGAGGGTCATAAAGCATCAAAAACAAATGCCATAAGTCTCCAGCACTAAGTCTAATGAACTCTTAGGAGAGACCCTCAGTCCTCATTCAAATTCTTTTTATAATTATTTGCACACAGTTCTCTCAAGTGATCTGGTTTCCAAGCCAGCAATAGATTTTAGAAACAATAAATCAAAAGGGAGAGATCCTATGAAAATTTTTTGTCAATAATAGCTCTCATGTCTATAATACTTTATGGTTTATGAAGTATTTATTTCCCAATAAACCTGTGAAATAAGTATTATAACGATCTTCATTTTACCCAGGAGCCAATTTGAGGCTCAGATAAGTTCTGACTTATAAAGTATCATATATCAAGTATCAGAGCTGGGATTTGAATACAGATATCTCCTAACAGCTAAATAGCACAGTAGATGTAGTGCTGGACCTGGACTCATTCATGAGTTCAAATCTGACCTCAGACACTTATTAACTGTGTGACCCTGGACAAGTTACTTAACTCTTATTTGCCTCAGGTAAAATGAACTAGAGAAGGAAATGGCAAACTGCTTCAATATTTTTGCAAAGAAAACCCAAATGGGGTCCTGAAGAGTTGGACATGCCTGAAACCATTGGACAAGAACAATTTTTCTAACTTTTAAGGCTTGTATTTATTCTACTAAGTCATACCATCTACTTCTAGGTTTTCCAAATCAAGACTGAGTTTGATTTGACAGAGGCAGAGACAAGTATCATTAGAGAAATATAACTAAAGCTCTTTCTGGAAGATGTCTCATTACAAACACAAATTTTATCAAAACATTAAACCTTTGCCATGTCAGTTGATCAGGAATCAATTATGCTAAGCACTGGAAATACAAAGAAATTCAAGAGACAGTCCCTGTTCTCAGGAAATCCATCATCTGGAAGGGGAGACAACATGTACAAATAAGATGTATACAGGAGAAATTGATTGTGATCAGCAGAGGGAAGGCACAAGCACAAAAGCAGGTCGGGAAAGAGTTCTCATAGAGATGGGTTTTACTTGGATTTGAAGGGAACCCGGGAAGCCAACATGGGGAGATGAGGAAGGAGAGCAGGAGGGATTAGCCTGTGAAAATTGCACAGAGACAGGAAGTGGAATACTTCTGTGAGGAACAGAAAAGAGTTCACTGAATTGTAGAATAGAGAGAGAGTGAATAAGATATAAGAAGACTAGATATATAAAAAGGAACGACATTATAAAGGACTTTGAACACCAGAGTATTTTATATTTGATCTTAGTAGGCAGCACCTCAGTTTCATTAACTATTTAATATCAATGAGCTATTACAAAGGGATATTTGTTTCAAAAATATAGCAAGAAGAGTATAACCATTCTCCCTGCCCCATCACTTGATGAAAACACACCAAGGAGTCTCTAAGAGAGCAGGTTCACTGTTAGCACAGTTTCACTAGAGCATTAATCTCCCAAATTCATGGCAAAATGTGGCATTGCTGCCTGATTAATCATTGTCTTAAATACTGATTGACTGGGGTATATTTTGAAACACAGTCTCCATTTCCCCAATCAAAAAAGTCCTCTGGGATCTTGGGAAATTCTCACTTGCTTGTCCAGTTCCATTCAGAAAAGAGTCTTAACAGAGCCAGTATGATACAAACATATAATTTCATTCATACAGGGAGAAAAAAACCACAATTGTCCCCAAATACAAAGTTATGTAGGTTAAAAAGAGAGGGATAAATGGTGGAGCATATAAGTTCTCTTTTGTATATGTTGAGCATGTGAGACATCTAGTCGAAATGTAGAGTAGGTAGTTGGTGATACAAGGTCAGAAGGAAAATTGAGACTTGATATGTATATCAGGAAATAATCTTTATAGAGGCAAAAATTAAACACATAGGATGTGCTGAAATCATAAAACAAGGTCTATGAAGAGAGAAGAGTGGCCAGGACAGAACCATATGGTAAATCCACATTTAGGGGAATATTGGACAGGTTAGATGGGAGAAAGGATGGAGATGATTTTGAGGGTAATTATGGTTTAAAGATACATGTGTAAGAATAAACTTTGACCAAAAGAAATGCTACCTCACCAATAGATAGTGGGAGAAGTGGGGGTTGATGTCACAGTGTTATGAAATGAGAGAAGAAACTTTTAGAGAAAAGCTTCAATATTTTTGGTAAGTTATAAGGCAATGTTCTCATCTGTTGGGGATTGGGCTGGAAGAAGCATGGGAGGCTTGAGAGGAAAAGAAGTTTAGAATAGCCACTGCAATGAATGGGACAGGGAACTGCTTTAAGGAACACTAGAATTGTCCTATTGTATAAAGACCTAGTTCAGATTAAATAGCATACATTTGTAGTAGATTCAGTCAAAGTTGTTTCCTGATTTCCTCTGGTTCTGTTCAGCAGCACATAAGTAGAAAAGAAGGAAGTGGGCGGTGAGAATAATAAAAATCTAGGGTTTTTTAAATTAAATTATTCACTATATTGAAAATTGTTTACATGCTTTTCATCTATTCTTATCATTGAACTAAAATAAAAATTTATGCTTTAAATTATTTAAATATAGGGATAAGGATAAGAACACTGATTTCATTGGTATAAGGAACTTTCCAAATGTGAAGCTCTTTTTAATAAGACAAGTCAGAAACTTCTCTGCATTTTATCTTCTTTTTTTTTCCCTATTAAAAAAAAAACACCTTATCTTTGATCTCAGAATCAATACCATGATGACTTGTCAGATGGTTGTCAGACAGAAGAGCAGTAAGGGCTGGGCAGTTGGGGTTAAGGAACTTGAGCAGGGTCACATAGCTAGGGAGTATCTGAGGTCATATCTGAGACCAGGACCTCCCATCTCCAGGTCTGGTTCTTTATCCAGTGACCCACCTAGTTTCAGCCCCCAGCAGCATCCCCTACAATTTATCTTCTTAAAGAGTTATCTAGAACAGTGAAATAAAAATGGAGACCACTAAAAGAAATGTAAGGATTCCTATAGGCTACATATTGACTTAGAAAACCACACATTAATATTATCTATGTTTTATGTTTTTATTTATTTGGTTAAATATTACCCAATGACATTTAAACTGGTTTGGTCTCTGGGCTACATTTGGCCAAGTGTTTGCCACGCATTGAGAGGTTAAGGGAATTCTCAGGGTCACGGCCAATTTGTGTCAGATGAAGGATTCTAATCTAAACCTTTCTCATATTGAGACTAGCTGTCCCTCCACAATTGTCACATTGCCTCTTATACTATATGTATATATGTGCCATAATGAAAAAATGTTTAAATTAAAAGTAATTGCTATGATTACTATATTCTTTCTCACTCACTAGGTGTTCTTTCCAAAGAATTAAAAATGTAAGGACAAGATACAGTTTTTTAGTTTGGGTTTTATTCTTGTCCAGGCTGAAAATGTTGCTTCACGAAAAAGGCAATAAATTTTTCACTGCCTTTTCAGAGAGCTAAGTTTTCTGCGTTTGCTTTTATCCCAGAAGGAAATCTGTTCATCCAATTACATATTGATTGTAATTCCAAATCTGAAGAAAATCTTATAAGGTTTTCTTCTTCATTGTTCATATGGTTATTGTTTAGAGGGTTAGGGTTAGACAATTAGTAACCCTTTGACTTCCCAAATGCAACCTGGTGAGCAGTCATCAGCTGAAGAAAATTTATTTAAATAGGCAGAATTCTTCTCAAATTCAAGGCTAATGAGCCCAAGAATTTGGAAAATCAAAGGACTATTCTGTAATGCTTTTCTTAAAGGTGATTTTATAACATTTTAATTTTTTCTTAAATGCAGCACTTATATGTCAATCAAAGAAAAAATCACAGCACCTTCGAGATCTACATGCAATCGCTTTATGAAGTGAAAAAAATATTAAATCTAAAAGAAAGAGCCTTTCCACCTATTCTTTGTCATGGAAACATTGAATAGTTTCTGTTTTAAAATATTCCAACTTCACATCATAACTCAAGAATATATCAAAACTCACCCTCTAGACAGTCAACATACTTTGGTATGAAAGAATAAATTTTTCAGGGTCAGACTCTATCTCTTCCTTCATACAGAACTGTAAATATGCTCAAATTCAGTGCATTGTTCTTAATGCAATTTATAATTTGCATTGATTTTGTAAAACCTTCATTTAGCATAGTGAGCTTTCCTTAATGCTAAATGTTCATAGTAAATGAAGCAACCCAGTAGCTGTTATACAACCTTCTGGACTTTCTCCCTCCTTTCTCCATGCGTGTAGTGACTTACTCATAAACTTGTTCTCCATTCTAACTCCTTTCTTTATTTCACGGGACTCCAACATGAAGATTACTCTTCCCTTAAATACCTTAATTTCCCAAGTGTTTATGTTACTCATTTTCCAAACCAACTTCTTAATTGTAGCTCAGTCACATACAGGGACCATCACTCCCAAAGATTCCTCTTACATGTGAAAGGAAGAAAAGGAATGAGCATTTATATAGCACCTACTATGTGCTAGGGTCTGTGCTAAGAGCTTTTTACAAATATCATATCATGTGAATGTGATCGTCACAACAACCTAGGAAGGAGATGATATCATTATTTCCTATTTTATAGTTGAGGAGACTAAAGTCAAATGACTTGCCCAGGATCACACAGCTAGAAAGTGTCTGAGACTGGATTTAAGCTCAGGTCTTCCTGACTCTTCAGTCCCAGTGCTCTATCCATTGTGCCATCACTGGTTTTTTTCTTTCTTTTTTTTTTAAGAAATTCTGAACTTCCTTTAAATTTTCATAATAGTTTTTCTTTCCTTTTCTCTGTGTATCTTATCCCTCTTAACCCTATGCTTTATTCTCACCATTACCTCTAATCATGGGCTCTCTCTCACCTTGCTCTAGCTACACTCTCTTCCCTTCACTATCTTGATTCTTCTCTATTTTTTTAATCCTTACTTTTTTGCCTTTTGCCAATCATGCCTTAAACTTTAACTTTTGATTATTGCCACCACCCACTTACATCATGCCTATTCATTGGTTTCTGAATGGAACTGAAGGAATTTATGAAAGCTGCAGACTGGGTCTATAAATAATATATGAAGGTTATTTTCATCTGGATCTTCCCTACAAAAGGCAGTTCACCAACTCCTAATTGGTTGTCAATATCCCTCAACACTGCAGCTTTCCACACATTTTCTTCACATTTGGCTTCCTTGTCATGCCCTATCCCAATCCTCCATGCTAAGGACTTCTCAAAAAGTATTCTGGTAAATGTTTCACATCTAACTCTCCAAAAAAGAAAAAGAAAAAACCAATATATGCACAACACGTGCTTAAATTTAATGTGCATTGATAATATTTTCTCCATCACTTAGTTTTATAATAAATAAAACAATAAACCAAACCATAATTTCAAGTAAATTTCTGAGGTGTAAACTATCACACCTTAGTGTAAACTAAGTTGACTCTCCAGAGCTGGTTTGAGCTGGCTCCAGCACATTCTTGCTTCTACTCATACTTCACTGAAAGAAAAAATTGAGGACCTTCATCTAATCTCACATCACTATATTTCATCCCTTACTATCTGTTCCTTCACTCCAGTCTATGATAAGGAGGTGTTCCTTTTCTCTAATGCTTACTCCTACGTATATACCCTTGATCCTTCCTAGCTTCTCAAATATACTGTCCCCTCTATTTCCCCTACCACTTAACTTCCATCTCTCTGTATATATCCTCTTTCCCTATTGCCCACAAATATCCTCCTTTTTCTAGTCCTCAAAAAAAAAAGTTTCATTACATTCTACAAAATCCTCCAGGTCTTATTCTATAGACTTTCTACCCTTCTTAGCCAAACTTGTGTGAGGGGGAAAAAAAGCTATCAGGGCTTCTACTTGCTTAGTCTTTCCCCCCACCAAACCTCTGCAATCTGACTTCTAACTTTATCATTCAACTTACATCGATCTCCAAATTACTGCTGATCTCAATTTAAGGATCTCTGGGTCTCTTTTCAATCCTTACTTCTCTGCAGCATTTGACACTATTGACCACCTTCTTCTCTTGGGGGCTCTGTCCTCTGGGTTTCCATTCTGTTCATTTTCATCCTGCCTGTATAACTAACTGTTCCATTTTTAGGTTCTTTTGCTGGATTTTCATTCTTGTCTTGCCCAATAACTATGGGTATCTCTGAAAGCTCTGTCCTGTGCCATCTTCTCTTTTCTTTCTTTCTAAAGTCTTTCATGTGGTTACTGATTCAACTTCCATGCTTTCAATGATCATCCATACAGATTATTCTCAGATCTATTTATCCAGTGCTGAGCTTTCTCCCAAGGTCCAGTCCCATAATACCAAGTCTGTTGGATATTTCAAACTGGATGTCTCACCCGTATCTAAAACTGAACATGTCCAAAATTGAATTTATCTTTCCCCTCCCAACTTTTCTACTGTTCTGCTCTTACTGATAATTGTTAAAATCATTCTTTCATTCACACAGGATTTCAACATCAGTTTCATCCTTGACTATTCTCTCTCTCTCTCTCTCTCTCTCTCTCTCTCTCTCTCTCTCTCTCTCTCTTTCTCTCACTCTCTCACTCTCTGTCTCTCTTTCTCTCTCTCTCATATATATATATGCATATATGTGTATGTGTGTGTAAATATACATATATACCTTCAAATCAGAGATCAAAAAGTTTAATTATTTTTCTCCACACATTTTTCACATATGCCCCTTTCTCTATATACTGACATAACCAATGACCTAGTTGAACTATTGCAATAGCATTCTAACTAGTCTTCCTGCCTCAAGTTTCTCCCCACTCCAACCCATCCTCTTATTTTTACTGTCAAAGTGATTTATATAAAGCATAGGTCTGACTATGTTGACCATTGCCCAACTCAATAAATTCCAATGGCATCCCAATTACCTCCAGGATCAAATATAAAATTCTTTGTTTGACATCTTAAACTCTTCCCCACTTGGTTCCTTCCAACTCTTCCAATCTGTTTACATTCTAGTCTTCTCAACACATTCTATGATATAGCCAAACTGACCTACTCATTCTATATGCCATCTTCTACCTCCATACTTTTTTGCACTGATAATTTCTCGTGCCTAGAATATTCTCCTCCCTAACTTCTTAGTCTTAAAATCTCTGATTACATTTAGGACTCTGTGAAAGCTTCTAAAGTTTTAAAAACTCAGCTAAACTTCTCTGGGAAGACTTTTCTGGTCCCCTTCTCTGCTAGTGCCATCCCCTTAAAAGTTACCTTCCATCTATTCTGTATCTTGTATGTTTTGTTATATATGTGTATGTGTGTGAATGTGTTGTCTTCTTCTGAAAAAATATAAACTCCTTGAGGGCAGGAGCTGTTTTTGCTTTTTCTTTGTATCCTCAGTGCTAAACATTTTTGGGGGGCATATAGTAATAATGCTTGTTGATTGGTCTATAGCATTCATAAGAGGCAAGTTCATTTTTCATGCCTCTATTTGGTCCTTTCCCCACTTACAGAAACAAGAAGCAAGCCATCTGAATCAAGTGAGAAAGTGGCTACTGGAATTGAGAATTAAATTCTGAAGTACACTGATTTAGGTAATGATTTAACTTATTCCACATAGAGCCTTTGGTTATAAACATTTTCTCAACCACCAACAATTCCCATGAGTCAGTTAGCCTTGCTTTGAGCCTCTTCTACACAAGTCCTCATTAATAGTTTGTTGCAGCCTGTGTAAATCTACCTTGTCTTTTAAATGCATAAAGCACCACCTTCTTCCTTCTATAGAGCTCTTCATTCTCCACAGAATTTACTCTGGACCCTCTGGAATTGTTCATCCAAGTCACAGAAGGAAATTTACTCAACTTGTGAACTTCTCACACTGCCCCTGTATATTGCCCCTGATGCCTCTTCCTCTGATTTACCAGTTCCTCTAAGAACCTGCATTGTGAGACAAAAATCCAAACTAGCCACATCTTTATTCCCCTTCTGGCAAATTTCTGTTTCTATAGACTTTCACTACCATTTCCCCCCTTGGGGGTAACTTCTCCCCTTTTCAGCTTTCTTGTAGGTAGTATCTTCCCCCATTAGAATTTAGTTTCTTTGAACACAGCTCTTTGGCTCAGTGGATTGAGAGCCAAGCCTAGAGTTGCCTTAGAGTTGAATGAGTACAAATCTGGCCTCAGATGCCCTACTTATTATCCACCTGTGGGGAGAGTGGGGGAAGAGGGAGACAGAGACAGAGAAATTAATTTGTTGGGTGTCCATCCAGCTCTAAGGCATCATCCGAGTAGTATTCATTTTTTATTTACTTTGTTTTTTCATTGGAAATAGTGATTAGTGATGTAAACTTTTTTCACATTGCCATGAATTCCTTTAAGGAAGCTTTGTTCTGTAGATATATGTAATTAAGACACTGTAACTTGTGAATGGCTATTAAGTGACATATGGATAGAGTGCTGGGCCTGGAGTTCAAATCTGACCTCAGATATTTGTGTGACCCCAGATGAGTCTCTTAACCCTGTTTGCCTCAGTTTTTCATCTGTAAAATGAACTGAAGAAGGAAATGCCAAATCACTCTAATATCTCTGACAAAAAAAGGACCCAAATTGGGTCATGAAGAGTCAGGCACAACTGACACTGAACAACAACCTGTGAATAGGAGTGTTTAACAAACCTCACCACAATTTTTGTTGGGTCCTTACATGAGAAATATTCCATAATCCAGGTAAATATATATATATATATATATATATATATATATGAAGCATATGGAAGCCCCTTGTTCAATACTTGATATGATACTCAGCTAATCAATGTACTAACTCATCTCTGGGGCTACAGTTGGACGAAGTCTTATATAATTCTAACATACCATAAGACATCTTTTCTAAAAAAGGAGCCTTCAGGGCAGCAGTTTTTGCTATATAATCAAGTTCTTAAAATGAATATCTCTCTGTAGTGCATTTAGCAATGTTACTGATGTCTAAAATCAGTGGTGTAAAAATGGAGACTTGAATCCAGGATTTCAATCCCCAGAAGTCCTTGCTCCACTTCCCCAGAATGCTTTGTAATATCACTGAATTCTCACCTGGGCCGAGATCGAGATGGGGTATTTAACCTGATTGGAAAGGCTTTTGGCTTTTTTCTTTCCTGTTTCTGCTTGCAAGCATATGCGGCTCTTTTCATAATGTAGGTGAGGTTGTCTAGGCCAGAAGCCTAGACACGTGCTTTCTTATTCTGTAATTTTCTTTAATCCTTAACCTTTAATAAACCTCTAAAAATATAATACTCCTTGCAGAGAGAAACTAACTTCTACCTGCCTCAGTTTCCCCAATTTTTAATCTTTACAGTGGTTAGAGTCTAGCATTTCTTGTATCTACGTTTAAGATGAAGTATGTATATAGACTACTTATACAGATTTTATGGTAATGCAAAAGTAGTAGAAATATAAGGAAAATGCTTTTATAACACCGAGGAAAAGCAACTGCCTGACTACAATGGCTGAGGGGACATGACAGAGGAGAGACTCTAAACGAACACTCTAATGCAAATACTAACAACATGGCAATGGGTTCGAATCAAGAACACATGTGATGCCCAGTGGAATCACGTGTCGGCACGGGGGGTGGGAGGGAGGAAAAGAAAATTATCTTTGTCTTTAATGAATAATGCATGGAAATGATCAAATAAAATACTATAAAATTAAAAAAAAATGCTTTTATAGACCTTGATTTCATTTCTACATTTGAGCTCCTACTGTATGTAGAAAATCCAATGTTGGAAAAGATATACATTTTAAAATATATGATTTCAGTTTTCATAGAATATATAGTTTAATAGGGAAATAGGGAATTTAGATAACTATGAAACCACAATACATGATACAGCCGTACACTGTTATTATAATTTCTGCTTTATTGGTTGCTTTCCCTCTTCTTCCCCTCTCAATAAAAAGCATTATTTTTGACTTTTCCTATTCTTTATGACTCTTCCCCTCTTTGAGGCCTGTTCGTGACTGATTTCCAACTGATTTTTAAAAATATTTTTCCAACATAGATCTTCTCCCATAATTATTGAAAACCAACCACTCTTCCTGGCTTTATCATCACAAAACATCAGAAAGCAGCTGAGTAGCAAATGAGCTTAAAGAGATCATGGTATGAAACTGAGTTTAACCAGATCTCCCTGAAAAGAGCATTTATTGAAAAAAGTAAAAAGAAGACAATAAACAGATATGAAGTAGAGTAGATCTGCTTGTTATTTTAATCATAATGTTTTTGCATCAGCTAAAATAAAGATGACACCAAATTTTGGACTCTTTACAAGATGTAGAATAGCAATAATGCAACTTAAAATATACATAGATCAAATGGTTCAAATTAATAAAAAGTTTAAGTTAAAAAACCCTTACCTTTCATCTTAGAATCCATACTGTGCATTGGTTCCATGATAGGGGAATGACAAGGGCTAGGCAATGGGGGTTATATGACTTGTCTAGACTTGCCCAGGGTCACACAGCTAGGAAGTATCTGAGTTTAAATTTGAACCCAGGACCTTCTGTCTCCAGAACTTTCTGAAAATATAAGATCAAAATTGTCTCCCCCTCTTCCCTCCATTTCCACTGAATTATCCAGCTGCCCCTATTTAAGTTATTTTTAAAGAATATTTACTTAGAACTTTCTTATATTTACTTTTATCATTTTCAAGTAATTATGCCTACTTTAATTTTCTAATAATTGTCAAGCTGAAGTTTTATCCAGACTATTTCAATAAACAAATAAATATGACTAAAGCATATCTCTAAAACAAAAAGCTAGCATTATTTGGATTAGAGAACCACTAGAAGCCTTCTAAGTAAAGGCAAGGAGAAAGTAAGGTCCATAATTCTTCCCTATTATTTGAGATGGTTCTAGGAAATCTAGTGAAGTAATAAGACAAAGAACAAAATTAAAGGCAAAAATCCACCTCCACAGAGAGAACTGTGGGAGTCTAATGTGGATCAAAGCAACTATTTTTCAAATTAGTTTATTTATGATTTTATTTGGGGGTTTTGAGGTTTTATGAGTATTCTCATAACTATGACCAATAAGAAAATATGCTTTGCTTGATAATATTTGAATTACCTAAGCTAAACTACTTACCATCTCCAAGATGGAAGGGAGGGGGACAATTTCGATCTTATATTTTCAGAAAACATATGTTGAAAGTTATTATTACATGAAATTGGAAAAGTAAAATCTTTGAATAAAAAAAGTAAAGAGGTGAAATGATTCTTCTTAATAGATATCATAGTAGTTTAATTACAAAGCTCCAGAGAATTAACCAAAATACTGAGATAATTAGTTACATCAGTGAATTAACAGGATACAAAATGAAAACACAAAAAAGGTCAATATTCCCATATAGAAATAACAGAAACCAGGAAGAAATAATAGAAAAAGAAATCATATTCAAAAATTTTAAGATGCATGTACTATCTTGAAGACAATCAACCATGAAACACTAAAGACTAATATCAGTACAGTTGCAAATACCATGGATATAGAATGTTGTATATGTTGTTAGAAAAAGTTCAAGTATTAGTTGATTTAACTTTAAAGTTTTCAAAAATTGCTGCAAAGGGGGCAGCTGGGTAGCTCAGTGGATTGAGAGCCAGGACTAGAGACAGGAGGTCCTAGGTTCAAATATGGCCTCAGACACTTCCCAGCTGTGTGACCCTGGGCAAGTCACTTGACCCCCATTGCCTAGCCCTTAACACTCTTCTGCCTTGGAGCCAATACACAGTATTGACTCCAAGAAGGAAGGTAAGGGTTTTTATAAAAAAAAAAATTGCTGCAAAAAGAAAATTAGTAGGCACACAGAGAAGAGATAATTTACATATCACTGTGATATAAAAACAAAAGATATTAACAAAACTTTAAAATACATAAATAAAAGAGCCTAAAATATTATAAGGAATAGGAGAACTACCATAAAAATAATATAAAAGGAAACTATCAAAATATATCTGAGTAAATAGACACTACTCAGGTTATTCATTTTCTCTTCTGTAGGCTTAAAATTTTTCTAGCAACCTTAATTAATCCATGTAGTAAATTTCCAAAGTGGACACTCCTTCAGAGAGGTAAATGTCACCTATTTTGCAATGTGTTATTTTAGAGATTTGCCAAGGGCACTGAGAGATTAAGTGACTTTCTGCATGGTGATACAGCTTGTTTGTCAAAGAGAAGACTCACTTGCAAGTCTTCTGTCCCCCAAAATCAATCACTATCAACTAAATAAAAATTATTTTGCCTCTCAAAAATTGTATTTCCATAATTAAAATTTTTTAAATTTAAAACATAGCACAAAGGAAAATTTTATTCTAGTCCATCAGCTTTTACTGTTATCTAAAATGTGCATATGTTGTAAACTAATTGAAACTAGCCTCATTTTTTTCGTATTTTTTTGCAAATAATCTTGTTTTGGAGTTCTTTCAGAAATCAGAGTTAAATCACAGCTGCAATAACATGTGAAAAAATATCCTCTTCAGCTCTTAGATTAGGAATGGCCTTGATGCCACTTTTACTTTCAATTCATACTCAAATTGACTTTCATTTGCTACAGAAAAGGAAATGGTCATTAGAGGCCCTCAGGTATCAATTCTAACACCCCCACATCATAAATAAAAATATATGAATCACCAATTACACAACTGATATAGTGATCAGTCTTTCAAAACTTATTATTGGGAGAGAACACTTGCTCCATGGCATTTTTTTAAAAAAGTAATCACAGGGCAGGTAGGTGGCTCATGGGGTAGAGAGTCACTCCTAGAAACAGGAGGTCTTGGGTTCAAATGTGCCCTCAGATACTTCTTAACTATGTGACCCTGGATAAGTCATTTAACTTCAATTGCCTAGTCCTTATTGCTCTTCTACCCTGGAACCAATATGCCTTATTGATTATAAGGTAAGTAATCACTAGAATTTTGCTTAACCATTTTGGAAGAAAGTGCTTTGGGGGACAGGAGACTTGGGTGACGTGGAGAAGTATTTGCTGTGTCAAAATAAAATTTATCAACTAAAATTAAATTCAAACATGCATTCTTATTTGCATACAAACACACAAGAATTAATGTCTTGGGTACAGCAACATAATTCAGTGAATTGAGAGCCAGGTCTAGAGGCAGGAGACCCTGCATTCAAAACTGACCTCTGACACTTCTAGCTGTGTGACCCTGGGCAAGTCCCTTAAACCCCATTGCTTAGCCTTTATCATTCTTCTGTCTTAGAACCAAGCTATCAATTCCAAGATAGAAGGTAAGGGTTAAAAAAAAAATCAATGTCTTGCCCAATAGAAAAACAATTTGACTATAAATGATAAATATGAATAAGGTTGCCTTACCACAGTCTAAACAAAAGCCCCAAACTAACATTCTTTCCCATTTTATATCTCACTGCTAAATATTATAATTTCCATCTAAAAATACTCTCCACAGACTCATAACATAGTTTACCACTTTAAATAAAGTCATAAGCATCTAGTAACAGGAATTTGCAAATATGTTATACTTGAAAAGGTTCTTTTATGAGTTAGGTTTGGGTTGTTTTGTTTTGAGCTCTGAAAGCATTTCTCTAAAAACAGTTTCATACCAGGTAGCTTGCTCCTGGATCCAAGACTATGAGGTCTTCCCAGCTGACTATGAGCTCCCTTAGAGCAGATTTTCTTTTGCTTTTGTGTCTCTAGAGCTTCCTTTTCTTCTCATTCAAAGCTCTGCTTCAGCATTGCCTCTTATATGAGACTTTCCCTCATCCCCCCAACTGCTAATTCCTGTTCCCCCACATGACTACTATTTATTTTGTATATATTTCATATCCAATTTATTTTTGTGTTGTTTCCCACACTGAATGTAAGTTCAGTGAGCTTAGGGGCCATTTCCTTTTTGCTTTGTATCCCTTAGTGTCTAGCTTAGTCTCTGGAATATAGTTTACACTTAATAAATGCTCATTGAGATTGATTGATTTAGGGAAAGGACTAAAATGAATTTCCTCCTATCTTTCCTTTTCTGATACTTCAGTAGAATATGTTAACAATAGGCAAATCCATTTTCTATTAAAAAAATCTTATGATGAAATTTAAATCATAGGAATTTGAAATATTCTTGGTAATATAGGTAAATACATAAAGTCTTTCACTTTATTACAACAATAGTTTGATTTTTTAAATGCATTTTAACAGATTTTAAATTTGGTTTATTTGATTGATTGCTCTAAAGCTCAAAATCTAAGAATTAAAAGGAAATTTGGGCAGTAGGTTAATAGGTGGCACAGTAGATAGAGTGCTTGTCCTAGAGATAAGAAGACTCATCTTTCTGAGTTGAAATGCTGCCGCACACATGTTCTAACTGCACAACCCTAGGCAAGTAACTTAACACTATTTGCTGCCTCATCTGTAAAGTGAGTTGGAGAAGGAATTGCAATCCCATAAGAGATCGCAAAGAATCCAGTATGACTGGAAAAGAGGCTCAACAACAAAAAGAAGTGGCACAGTGCCTAAAGTTCCAGACATGGAGTAGGAAGACCTCAGTTCAACTCTGGTTGTAGACACTTACTAGCTGTGTAACCCTGGGCATTTAACATTATTTGTCTTCATGTTCTCATCTGTAAAATGACTTGGAAAAGGACCTGAGAAACCATTTAAGTATCTTTGCCAAGAAAATGCAAAATGGAGGCATGAACAGTCAGACACAACTAAAAACAAATAAATATAGAAAAGAAATTTAGAGATCATCTAGGATCATCTCAGGTTTTTCCAGGTCCTTGGGAAACACCTAAGATATTTCTTAGTCTCTTTTCTCATTTCTTTAAAGAAAAAAAAAAGGGAATATGCTATCATTTTTTAGTTATCACTACTTTACTTCCCCCCCCCCCCAATCATGTGATGTTCATATCCTGACTTGTGGAGACCTCTGTCTTGTCTAAACACCTATAAACTGGGAAGTCTGGCAAATCACTTTCACCTCTCTGAATAATAAAAGATTTAGGAGCCAATAACAGTTGTTGTTCTTAGACTCTAAGACTTAGAGGCTGCCCCTAGCTACCTCTTCCCCAAGATAAATAGGTACTTTTAAAGGTTAGGCTGAATTCCTACCCTGAATTGAGAGGTGGACATTTAGAAGGCTATTTTTTTCTCCTCCCTTTTGGCCTTCAATTAAGTTAATCTTTAAAAAGGAATTTTTTGTTTTTTAAAGATTAAAATTTTTATATATGCTCATTAACTCCAAGAAAAACCTCTTTGCCAGAAAACAATTTGATATAGATCAGGCATCTTTCCTATAGCTATACAAAGTATATAATTAGGAGCAGAGGTTTAAATTTGCAGAATGATACAGAGTCTCTGTAATATAATTACATGTAATATTTATTTCAGTCCAAAACTGTGATGATTTGTAAGGCAGAAAGTATTGTAGCATCCCAGGCATATAGCCTCTCTATTAGCTGTTTTTTAAAGGTTAGAATTTCAGCATAGGAAGGGACCTGGCTAAGTGGCACAGTTGATAGAATGCTGAGTCTGGATTCAGGAAGACGTATCTTCTTGGGTTCAAATCTGGCTTCAGACCCTTACTTGCTATATATCCCGTGGGCAAGTCATCCTAGGCAACTGTTTGCCTCAGTTTACTCATCTATAAAATGAGCTAGAAAAGGAAATGACAAACCACTTTATTATCTCCCAAATGGGATCATGGAGAGTCAAGGTTTGTTTTTTTTGTTTTTTTTTTTGGTGGGGACCTATTGATTTCCAGTGTACTGGACTCTTGGGTCTACCAAAAAGATTCCCTGGGCCACTGAGAGCTTCACTGGTCTGTGTTCAAATCACTAGTATATTTTAGAGGTGGCATTAGAATACAAAATCTTTCTGCTCCCCAAAACTGGTTCTCCATCAACAACTTCCCAATCTAGAGATTAAGTAGGAGTAATTATAAGAAGTCAGAGAAGCTAGGTGGTGCAGTGGACAGAGTGCCAGGCCAGGATGATTCAGCTTCCTGAGTTCAAATCTGGCCTCAGACAGTTACAAGCTGTGTGACCCCAGGCAAATCACTTAACATTCTTTGCCTCAGTTTCCTCATCTATAAAACAAACTGGAGAATGCAATGTCAAGACTCTCTAGTATCTTTACCAAGAAAACCTCAACAGGGGTCATGAAAAATTGAACACAACTACAACTGAATACCCAAAATTACCAGAAGTCAAGAAAAAAAAAAGGTTCTGAATCTAAGCAAAGCTTGAAGGAATAGGCAGATGGCATAGGACTATATGTTGATGACTAAAAGGCATACAAGGGTTTGCTTAGTGCAACTTCCTTATTTTACAGATGAGCAAACTGTGACCCAGCAAGCTTGAATGAATTACCCTTGGCCACACAGTTAGCAGAATTCAGAGCCAAGCAGCAACACAGCCCAATTCTGAAACCAAGTTTCCTGACTCTAAATCTTGAGGCATTTTGCTATATATCCTACTGCTTCAGTCAGTTCTGAGTTCAAGCACATGCCAGAGGAGAAAAATAAAGTTCAGTTAGCTTAAGACAACCCCAATATGAATACTCAAATGTGAAACTGTTTCTAATACCAAAAAATGGCTGAGAGGTCTGTTGTACTCCCCAAAGTCAAAACAAAGCAGAGTTTGAAACAAGTCTGGCCATATAAATGTGAGCAATGGAATAATGGCCCATGGTAAAAAACAAAACAAAAAAAAAACTAAACAATGATGATTCCAGATTAATTCTGATAAGACCTAAGCAGAGGACAAGATTTGTGTATTATAAGGAAGATATTAGAAAATAAGTATTGTTTTATTAGTTTAAAGATAAGAAGTAGAGAGGCTGGCTTGAGAAAGAATTGGAGTTTGAAGCATATATGAGACAGTGTTAATTTCAAATGTTGACAGTTCAATGGTTTTTTCTGTGACAGTTACTCTCTCTGGGAGTGGCAATTGGTCTCTGGCAGTTGGAGAGTCACACACAGAGACTCTTTCTCTAAGGGCTTTGAGGAGGTAACATCTCTCTCTCTCTCTCTCTCTCTCTCTCTCTCTCTCTCTCTCTCTCTCTCTCAGGGAAAGACCTGAAGGAGTTAAGTGTTTTCTTTTTCCAACTTGGGAAACACTATTAACTAGCTATTACTGTCTTTATAGATTGTTTAACTCAGAAAACCAAAGAAAGACCTGGTCTTTGGTTTGGACTCTGAGTCTACTAAGGCTCAGAGTCCTAACTTGAATCTTGTTGAGATTCAACCAGCTAGCCTTTCTTATTTTTATAACTTGAAGGTAAATTAAAAATTATAAGGATAACATAGTAGTTTATTATAGAATAGGGAACATTTGGGTTAGTCAGATCAGGAAGGATTAGTGTAGCCTCTGAAAAACAGGACAAGTGGTTCCTTGTGGAACCAGGGAGATTTATTTGGGCGGCGTTAGAATCCCTTAAAGTTATAAATCCTTTTTATCCTTATATATTTCAATAAATATTTTATTTTTTATAACCAGTATCTCTTTAGCATCTTTGAGCCTGGCTCTGAAGAGAAGTTCACATTTGAGCTTCACTTCACTTTATCACTGAAGATACTTTTGATTATATCTATCAAAAGTATCTGAATAGTTTTGAATCTGTATTGGCATAGTTTTCCCATCTATTTTTATAACTTGCTATTATTATTTTTATAGTATTCAGGTAGATTTTTAAAGCCTCTTTAATTAAAAAAATGCTTTTAACAAAAAAAAATCTGTATTCTTTCTTATCTCCAGACTTCAGGGTTTCATTTTTTTATCTGCCCCCTCAAAAATTTTCTAGGGCAGTTCCAGTTTCTCAAGAGCTGAGGGAAAAAGTTTACTGTTTCAGAGAAATCAGTTTCTCTCCAGACCGAGCCTAAGAGCTTGAGATTCACCTAGACACCTTTCTGAACATGGCTAGACAAAGAACAAGGTTCCAGCAGAGGGATCAAAAGGTAGCAGATGTTGGCTGCTTTAATCAAAGAGGATATGTATGTTCAGACAGTTGGAGCAGCTTCTGATTATCCATAACGTTTAGCCCTGACTCCAAAGAAATTCTATCAACATTTGTGCTTAGTTTTCTCTGACCTATTTATGGCTGACATATTGGAAGGTAGCTGGGAACAACTCACTCTGGACTAGAGCATTTTGTCTTTTCCACTATGAAACGTAAGTCTTCTATTATACAAGTGACTGACTAGAGGGCTTCCCAGACTCAGCTGGCAGCCTCTAGCTTAACCACAAATGCTTGTAACTTCATTTGCTTAAACCAAGACAGGGAAGGTTCAGAAAAAGGAAGACAAATACACATCTTATGTAAATCTTCCATGATTGTGGATGTTCCCTAAATTAGCCTTAGAATGAGGCTATATTCCCTGAATTCCCTGAACCTATTACAAAAGTATTCCATATATCTAATAAAAATTTCAAACCATGGAAGTAAAAGCAGAGATTTCCCAAAAAGTCCAGTCAGGGCATAATCCATTGTTTCTAATTTGCTCACATCCTAATTTCCCAGCAGAGGTCAGAGTACTGAAACCACATTGATTGTCCCAGAAAACCCCAATTCCTGCTTTATCATGGAGATAGAGACAGGCTTTCATTCATTGACTTAATTATACAGAGTATTCCCAACGTCTTAGTCACATTATCAACTTTAATAGCTTTTTAATTTATTTTTATTTTTTAAACTCTTACCTTCTATCTTAGAACCAATACTATGTATTGGTTGCAAGGCAGAAGAGTGGTATGGGCTAGGCAATGGGGGTCAAGTGACTTGCCCAGGGTTACACATCTGAGAAGTGTCTGAGGCCAGATTTCAACCCAGGACCTCCCATTTCTATGTCTGACTCTCAATCCATTGAGCTACCCAGTTGCCCCGTCTTTGATGATTTTAAACAAAGATGATAGAAGGGAAGGATATGACTTTTCTGCTTTTTCCCACACTAGTTAATTTCACAAATGAATTATTTTAAAAAAAACTATCATGCAGTGAGGTGTAACTAAAAATATTGACATTGAGCACTGTTCCTTTGGGGATGAAGGAGACAGATAAGGACATCAAAAGGTTACTACTAGGGTAGCTTCTGTAGAATAGGGTACAAAATAAGGTGGGGGAAGTCCCAGAGTTCATCTGGAATGTTCCCAAAGTAGGGGAAGAAGACTTTCATCTGAAAGGCTTCTATTTTAACTAATTATTCTTGCTAATTAGGGGATTAAGCTTAATTGGATTTACCATGTAGATTGGGAGTTGTGAACTTGTCATTTAATAAATATTTTTTATAATTTATTCTAATACAATTTGGGTTTTTTGTTAGCATGTAAATTTAATTTCATACATTTAAGCACATTGCTTTAAGGAGTACATAAGCTTCACTAGACTGCCCATGACACATAAAAATTTAAGTACCGCTGGTATCCAAATTTTAACCTGCTGCATCAAAACTCCAGCCTCCCTTCCCTCATGACATTTATGACAGTGATTCATGTCCTTCCTTGGAGACAAAAAGAAAAAAATAAGCTATGGAAGCACAAATGGATTTGACAGATTCATTAGGATTTGTAAAATGCCAGTCTTTTTTTAAAAGACTGATAAATAGTCATGTCTTAAAAGGCAACAAGGCATTAAGATAATATGAAAAATTAGATAATAATTTTATCATTCTAAAGATCACAAGATTATTAACTGCCTTCCTTAAACTTAGAACTAGTTTGTCCTCTTAATTGTTTCATTAGTTCTTAGGTCATGTCTTGTTTCTATTAAAGTTAGTTTTTCTAATTTAAATTTTTAAATGGAATAATAAATTCCTCTGTCTACCTGCTCAGAGAAATGAAGAGTTAATGAGCTCAGTCCTACTGGATGACTCAAACTCATGTTCTCCCCAAGTAATAATCTGGCAGGTTCAATGCCTTTTGTAAGAGTATGAATTAGAGAGCTAGGAAATTAAATTTCCTTTTCCACTTTAGTTGGGGTATTCCAATAAGACCTCCCAGACACAAAGATACCTAGTGTGCAGATGGAAAATTTGCAAAACCTGAGCTACATTCCCAGCATCATTTTAAGTCATGTCTTCATTTTACATAAGGAGGCTTGGGAGATAAATTTGGCCGAGACCCACGCTGTGGGGCTCTTTTTTGGGAGCTTGTGCTTTTGGTAAAGTTCTGCAGGTATGAGTCTCTGTCTCTCTTTGCTCTGCTCACTTGACTGCAAGAATCTTTTTTCTTTTCCCTCTCTTTTGATTTAGCATTAAAAATTCTATATATTTTAAAATACTAAGAGCATTTATTAATTTTTACTCCTATAAATCTTTGGTGACCACAAAGGGACACCAGGTTTCTGGTCCAGTTGGATAATATTGGCTCCTCCAGGTGACCAAAAAGGTACTTCACTTTATGGTGGCAGAAGGCTTAAAAGGAAGGAAATTTAGACTAAAGAGTACATCTTTTGGATGTTTTTAAACCCAGTACTTCCTCATCTCGATATTTCAATGATTAACATAAAAAATTTAATGATAAGACCCCAAATTTCAAGTAGATTTAAGAACAACATCTTGACTTAGAGAGAAGATATCATGTATACACAAACATTCTCAAGTGAGTCACAGGTAGTTTTGTTTTCACAGATAAAATACCTTATCTGTGCAAATCTAGACCCAGTTCCACTGATATTGTGTTCTCCTTTACTCTCTGCTGCCACCCCCTTAATTGGTACAGAATCAGAATATAAGATTTAAAATTGGAAGGCACCCTCAGAGGCTATCTAGCACAAACCCCTCATTTTACAAATGAGAGATCTGAAACCCCGAGAAGTTACCTAATTTGTCCTAGATCACATAGATAATGACAGATCCAAGAATTAAACCCATATCTTCTTATTTAAATCGAGGACATCTTTTATTACCCCAGAAAATTTACCAAGCTTTATCAAGTTAAATTTAATATTTTCTAAGAAAAATTTATGTACTAGAAATCACAGTCTCATATACAATCCTCATTTCCTGGCCTTCTTTGCATATGTTCGTGTTTGTTGAAATTTTTCTAGGTCATAATAAAAAAAGTATTAAAAAAAAGAAAATTACCAGATTTACACTGCATTTTCCCCTAGTATTTTTCTCAGCTGTGTCTGGGTTGCACTGTTTCTCACTTTTCAAAAAAAAATTGGACCTAACATTTTGGAAAAATTATGACTCACTAGTCACAAGGAGATAAAGTGAAAATGTAATGCCATTCTCAATAGCTCCCTTGATCTCGTTTTTCTAGCAAACATCCAATCAGCTAAATGATAGTTCACATCCTTAACAGAAATAGCTGACATTTATGTAATGCTTTGGAGTTTGCAAAGTGCTTTTCAGGCGTCATTTATTTCATCCTCAAAACAATATTATAAGGGAGATGCGAAGATTATTCTGATTCTATAGATGAGGAAACTGGAACTCCAAGAAATCAAATGACTATAGTCACATAACTGGTAAGAAGGGAAGGCAGGATTTGAAAACACATCTTTCTTGACTACCTGTTCAATGCTCTTACTCTCCAAAAACATTGCCTCTCATCAATAGTAATAACATCCAACATGTATGAACAACTCTTAAAAATATATGATAAGAGGCTTAGTGATCACTGGACCTGGCCAAAAAGACCTGAGTTCAAATCTGATCTCAGAAACTTTCAAGCTGTGTGAGTCTGAACAAGTCACTTAGTCCTCAATGCCTAGCTCTTACCACTCTTTTGTTTTGAAACCAACACACAGTATTGATTCTAATATAGAAGGTAAGGGGTTAAAAAAGGGGTGAGGCTTATTATTTTTTATTTTAAAGGTGCTTATTATATTGTAACTAAACAACTTCAAATCCATTGTTTTGGAAGTGCTTCAATTGTTTGGAGATATTTTTTATTTTTCCCCAAACTAAGTAGTCACATTCTCTTAACACTTAGAAAAGAAGCTATAGAGTCTATCCTTACTAGTTGGTAACTTTATTTAATTTAATGTATATGGTCTACAGAAAGGAAGTGAGTAGTAAGATGACAAAGACCCCAACCTTTTTGTTCCTTCAATGTCTATGATTCATCTTTACATAAAATAATTTAGAAGAATTCCTTAAAATTAAAAAAAAAATAAAGCTTCCTTAAAATAGATTGAGAAAGGTTTTCTAGAAGAAATCACTTTTTTTGTTTTGTGCTTGTTTTTTTTCTTAATTAGAAAACACTAATGGTAGGAAACACTAGTCTTACTAGTAAATAAAATCGCACAAATCATATGCAACTTTAACATGATACCTTTGGGGCTATGAAGTTCTCTTCTCACCAGGTGAGGAAAGGATATGCTGCTAAGAAAAAACTTAAATCTAAGTAACTTAAAAACCATTAATAATTTCAGAGAACATACATTGTCTCCACAGAGGAGTCAGTAGTTATATACATTGCCAAACATGATCATGGAATTAGCTGTTTTTGCTTTAATTTTGTTGTTGTTGTTGTTTCAAGGGAAGGTTCAATTTCAAAGGGAGTAGAAGGGCTTATTTTCCAAAAATCATTTTGATAAAATAGCAATAGCATTAATAACACATATTTTAAACATTAATAAAACACTTTAAAAATGAAAAAGATGTACTACATTAAGCGCCCATACAAAACAAAATGTGTTTTCATATTTTAGACTCTTTTCAAACTAAACTTCTTCAAAACAGTTAACTGTTTTACAACAGGTAGATCAGAGCATGGAGAAGTATAACTGAATAGACAAAATTAAGTGTATCTAGACAAAGCATTTTTTCCAAATTATTTCTGTTCATCAAATAAGTAAATAATATATGACAAAAAGGATACATGACGTAGAGATGTTCCACAAAAGCATTTCCAAACTGGTGACATTCATTTATGATATTCTTTAAAAAGAAATAAAGACTGCTGTCTAGCACATGAACTCAGAAAGGCCCATATGACCAACTTTTAACTTTATAGCCAATTCAACCACAATTTGATTGTATAATAACCTCATGCAAACTGTCTCTCTAGGGTGAACTTTAATGTCTCTAGCAGTAAATGAGGAACAATAATTTATTGTTCATGCAAATATTCTGAAGCCTAGCAAGGATTTATGTAAGAATCATTTATTTTAACATAAGCATTAAATACCTACTAAATGTTTTAGATGGAGAATTTGCTAACCTGAAAAGTCTGGCATTGGAATTTGAGCATAAAACTCAAGAGATTTCCCAAAACTCTCTTCTTTGCCAAACAGATACCCGCATGAATATTATGTACACCACCTAAAGAAAACTAACCTTGGAATCTCTCCATTCATTCTGAACTACCAGCTACACATTTTTGACCTTTCAAGATGGGTAAATGTCAAGAGCTAATAATCACTTCCACTATCTTGTAGCCTGATTGTCAAAAATAACATTTAGGAAGATTAATGAGTATGACTGCATTCAAGACAGATCCTGATAGCAGCATTACCTCCCAGTTTTCATGAAAAATGTTGAGGTTCAGATGAAGTGAAGTCTGTAACCCTTCAGAAAGCAGCCATACAGGGAGTGAAATGTACATGAAAATATTCTTGCAATTCCTATAGTCATACAATCTTATCAATAAGTTCAACCTTTCAGCCCCCTAAAATGAATATCTAGCTGTGTGACCCTGGCAAGTCACTTAACCCCCATTGCCTAGCCCTTACCACTATTATGCCTTAGAACCAATGCATAGTATTGATTCTAAGATGGAAGGTAAGGGTTTAAAAATAAAATAAAAAGAACATCCCCAAATGCCCACCTCTTTATCATTTCTCAGATCACTTAAGCTTAAAGAACACAAATATTTGTCAACAATTGATACACAGAGTTCTCTTAAAACTAACCTCTCATGAAAGCCTAGGAGATGGACCAGATAATTTCTAAGACCTCTTCTAGCACTAAAATCCTATAATTCAATGAACTGGTAGAAGAAAATAGAGCTATGGATTATTAAATTATGGTTACTTCCTATTAGACCTTGCCATCAGGCGCCTGCTAAATTCTTATTACCCACATTTGGTATGTTGAACTCAGATGCCAATTAGTGAAGGATATCTTTCCTTCCCAGAGAGTCACTGGCTAGACAGTGCATCCAGTCTAGCACCTCTTTGAAGACTGGTAAAGGTAGGGATATCTATTTTTCAAAAGAGTAGGTGGAGGTTCTGGGAAAGACAAAGGCTTAAACTGAAATCAATAAATAAGTTGCTGAGGTGAGAATAGAATAAGACTGCAAATTCACAAGTCAGAAGCAAAAGCGCAGGATATTAAGAGGCAGCCAAATTGAGCCAGCAACATAATGATATTGGGCTTTCTTTGACCAAAACAACTTACGTATCCAAGAAATCTAGTAGCATCTGGCTCACAATTCACACAAGATTTACATATGGTAATTTCTGGTTTCTAACATCTGAAGACATAATCTTCTGAAATACTTCTTGATCCAAATTCCCTAGTCTGTAACACCTGGTCTACAGTTTTAATTACCTCACAAAAGTCACAAATAATTTAAAAATAGAAACCTAAGTCATTATAATTCCTATTTATTCCTATATATCCTATTATATAATTCCTATAGCTTATCATCTCTTATTTCTTCAAAACAAAGAAAATTACCAAACCCTTATTTTATTTTTCTTCATTTGATTTTCAAAGCCCACAGTATCATTCTAAATTCATATATTTTAAGTTAATTATCAAAATATTACTCTACTTAAACTACCACTTAAAAAAAACCCCTACCAACTTATATCTTTCTTTCAGCTTGTATTGGTATTCCCAGAACTTAACACAGTGCCTCACACACAGGAATCATACATACTTGCTTTTTTGTTGGGTGATATCAACTGCCTATGAGTAATTTTAACTACTCTGGCTATATTTGTTCAGTTTCCATAATTACACCCATTTGGAAAACTATTTTCCTTGATAAATCATATAAATCTAGTCTTCTTCAATAGAATTATCTCTATGGCTTCTATTTAGGTTTAAACTGAAATTTGAAAGTCAGTTCCTTAGCATCCAGTGCCTTCCTCACAGACAATTTTATATTCAGGATAATGATAGCAGCAAGTGCTACTTTTGTTTCTGGTACTTTTATAAAAAACAGTTACCTCTACCAGGAAAAAAACCAAAGATTATCAATATCTTTAAACAATAGTTAATATTCCTTCTACTTGTATTATTTTACTCCTGATCTCCATCTATTTCTTTCTCAGGATACTGTCTATAACATTAATTCTTTTTATTTCTTCTCATTTATCTCAATTTGTTATCTCCTCACCTTCCTTTTTGTGCTTAACCTTTATTATGAAATATTAAAAGATGTGTAAAGGCAAGCTAACTTGTGAAATATGAAAGTTGGAGAAGCAATTTATATGAAGAAACTTTTTTAAAGATAGAAAAGATAGGATATTCCTATTTTCTTGTCAAAGATAATATTCTGCTGTCTTTCCTATCTAAAGAAAAGGCTCTTCATATAAATTGCATCTTCAACTTTCATATTTCACAAGTTAGCTTGCCTTTACACATTTTTAATACGTCATAGTCACCTCAAAAGGAAAATAACAGGTAGAGTTTCATTCAGTATCTCAAAAAGTTGAATTATTCAGTTTCCAAGTAGGTATAATTATCACTTAATTCATTGAACTACTTGCCTGTTCCATACGTCATATTCTTCATCTTGTCCTTAATTTGTTTTCATAATTGATCATTTCTTCCTTCAAGACATTCCTGAGTTAGAGGCCAAATTTTGCTTCAGTTCATTTCCCCTTTCTAAAATCCTCAGTATTTTCTCAGAGACACTATAGTAAAATGTCACTTGTTGCCATATATGTTTCTTCTATTCTCTGTTTCTTCTCTTTTATCTAAATTTTGTTATTCCCCTCTTTCCTTTCTATGCTTACCTTTCTTAGGACATATTAAGACATATGTAAAAGGACATATGTAAAAGATAGCTAACTTGTGAAATAAGGTTAGAAATGCAAAGGAGATACAATTTGAGACTAGGCACAGGCTAGTAAAATCCAACCTCCTATCTTTGGATTATCTGAATGTTATAAAGCAAATATAGTTACTTCTTTTGTGGCCTCTTCTGTGGTAGGTTCTACATCAAGGCTGACCTCCTCTTCAGTGGTCTAGAAATAAAAGGAAATATATCAAATTAGGCATTAACACCATAAACGCTTGTCAACAGCATAATATAGAACAAGAAGTCTGTATAATTCTAAACAGGGAATAAGACTTGTTATTTCACTGATGTAGGGAATTCTTTCTACCAGTGAAGGTCAGCACTTTCCCTGCAGCTTAAAAGAGAAAGCAAATAAAGCTTAGATTTAGAGAGTGCAATTCTGTCTCAGATAGACATTTTTTTAAAAACTTCACTTTGTATATAAACAACTGATATGCCTGGAGAATTCAAATCCTTATAAATAGTTTGGAAAATAAACTTAAAATAAGCACAAGATCATAGATGCAGAGTTCAAAATGACCACAGAGGCCACCCAGTTGAATACCTTCATTGTATAGATAAAATCAGGCCCAAAGAGATTAAAGTGATATATATGGATAGAAAGTGACAGGGCCAAGATCTGAATCCAGGTCCTCTGACAACAAAATCAGGACATTTAAAATGGTACCATGGTGTGCCATGCTTTTGTCAAAGATGATCAATTAATGATGAAAAAATCTTTGCAATTAATAACAATTTGAAAGTGAAGAACTAGTACTCTTAGCAATCTAAATTATAAAAGTGGGAGGGTGAGGGAAGTTTTAAGTAAAATAAAATACTTAAATTAAGGACAAAGAAAAGAACATCAGAAAGCATTTCTAACTATTTCCATTTTATTATTTATTTGATATATATAATAAATCAAAACCCCATGTTATTGCCTATCAACCAACTATTTCTTCTTAGAGCTACTAGGAAATTTGATTCATGGACAACTAGTGTTGAAATTAGAATGGTTTTAAATATCATTGGAGCAGAGTGAAGACTAAAAAAAGGTCCATTTCCTTTCCTGCCATCTCTAATTTACTGGACTGCTTGGGAAAAGAAATGAATCAGGTCAGACATTAACAGAGCAGAGCCTACGGCCTATTTTTAAGAGAATTCTGTTGGTTTTTTTCCATTCAAAACCTAAGGATTTCCCATTTTTTAATGTCTATTATAGCTGTGCGTCATATGGTCTCCCAGAAAAGTAAAAGGTTCAGACTCTTTGTAACACACAAATGAAATGGGTCAGCCAAGAACTTCAATGATTTAAACGAGTCGCTGTAACTGCTTCATTTTTGAACTTGGCCATTCCGACTCAACACAAGATGACCGACCAGTTTGGCAATGGCGAATTTTACTTGTTGACTTATAACTTAATGAAATATAACATAACATGTATTGGAAGTTTGGAGTTTTTATTTGTTTGTTTCTTTTATACTAAATGCAGGTAGGCAGCTTGGTTATACAGTGGAAGAATGCAGCGCCTGGAGTCAGAAAGACTCATCTTCCTGAGTTCAAATCTGACTTCAGACACTTATTAGCTGTATGTAATCTTAAGCAAGTCACTGAACCCTGTTTGCCTCAGTTTACTCATCTGTAAAATGAGCCAAAGAAGAAAATGGTAAACTATTTTAATATCTTTGCAATAAAACCTTAAATGGGGTCCTAAAGAGTTGATCATGACAAAAACAACAAACACACACACACACACACACACACACACACACACACAAAGGCAGGGAGGGAGCAGAGATGGGAATGGGGGTGGGTGGGAGAAGCAATCCATTTTAAAGGGTATTTTGTGAAGATACCAATTTAAATCTAATACTAATTGATATATTGTTGGGAGCTCTTTTTCTCTACTTTTTTTTTGGCTATCCTGTTGGTACACATTGCTTAAACAAAGTCAGTTAAATTTTACCTATTCAATGAAACAATATTACTTTGTCTTATGTGCTCAGTAAAGAGGATTATATAACATTGTTATTGTTAAAAGTCTTAGCCTTAAAAAATCTTAGCCTTCTTTTTGCAACTAATTCAAACCACGACTAAAATATCTGGTATATTAGTACTTCTATTTTGAAACAAGGTTCTCTGTGATTTAATTTGTAGCATATATTTCAATTCTAGATCATCCACTTAAAAGCTAAACTTTGCAAAACCAAACAGTGATCTTATCCCTTGCTTTCTAGGGCTCACCTGGGAACCCCAAGAATACTGATCATGCAGCTCAAGGTGTTTCTGCCTTTTTACTGGTAACCAAGCACTACATCTGCACTTAAGCTCTGTATCAGACATTTGTAGTTATAAAATATTTAAGAGGCTCTAGGGGGCTCTTTTTTTTTTTTTAATCTAGCTTGATAAAAATTCTATTTTGGAGTGATGCTATTAAACAGATAAAGACCTTCTAATCTAACAAAACCAAAGACTGGAGTTTTAAGTCCTTTTATTGTAGGGATAATTTCTAAACAATTCTAAGTAATGTTCCAATATCACATGCAAATTAGTAACTAATACAATGCCAAGCCTTCATTTTATCTCTTTTCTGATTACTGATTTAGTTTTGAAAAACCAACAATAATTAGATGTCTCTCTCAACTCCATCTATGAAACAGTTTCATTATTTAATATTTTCAGGCAATAAGGAGCACCTTGATAAATTTAAATAATTATTAGGTTTCTATCAGATAACAGGCAACTTTCTTTAAAACAAAACAAAACTGAAACTGCACTACAAGGAAAAACAAGATAAAGGATCAAGTTAATTCCTCCTAAATTTAAAACTGCATCTTGTTTTTCACATTGCAACATGCATTGGTGAATTTCTTGATATATTAAGTATGAAGCATGAGCAAAATAAAAACTCTAAAGATGCAAATGCACTATGAAAGAAAGAGAAACTATTTTGGAATTTAATGAAAACATGCTTGATGGAGATTATTTTAGCATTATGAAGAGTCATTTCAAGAAAACAATTTGAGGCCATGCTTATTTAGTACTTCCAGTGTGTTTGTTTAGTTATTTAATTAGCATAGGGCTTTCCCCTCAATCTTTGGGAAACGTTTTTATACAGCAAAATTTTAGGACAATGCAATTGTAATTCAAGATAAGAGATCAGAAGACATGACTTCTAAGGCCCCTGCTAGCTCAGTTCTGGGAAATGAATATAATCTTTATAGAGATTTCAAGCAGCTAGCTAAATACAGAGTTATTATTATTACTGATAATAATAACAGCACTGTATTTCTAAAGTCCATTAAGGCTTCCAAAGCAGTTTCCCCACCGCAGTCCTGTGAGGTTGGCTGTGAAACAAGACCAACTTTTAACATATCATATTTGGTAACCTCTGGGAAGAAGTTAATCCATCCTCCCTTTAATTCTATTGCTACTTTTATCTTTCATCCCCACTGGCATGTGAAGATTCTTTGCCACTTTCTAGAAGCTCTTTTTGATCCAAACACATCACTGCTCACCCGTCCCCACAGCAAATGAAGATCATTTGAAAGCCACTTGTTGACTGGTAATTAAAGCCAGAGCAGGTTAGTTGTGAAATATGCCAATACCACGAAAATCTAGACATACTTATTACAGGAGTGTACAAAAGTTTAATTTAGGAGTACATCCAATACACCCCTCCTTCCCCGGCCCCCGGCCCTATCACGTGCCCTTTTATTCCTGATAGTGCAATATCAGGCTATACATCTGCAAAATCATCTATTTACTGCAGAGGTCAGCTTCTTCAGGGCACCTGTTTTATTTTTTTTAAGTCCACTGTTTGCTCACCTCTATTTCCATGGGCTCCACCTCGATCTTTTTCCATAGTTCCAATAACTGAGCAATTGGCATTTTTTTTTTACTATTTTTCTCCTCTGGTGGATCAGAAATAAAAATAGGATGGAAGAGACGTATGGGGTGGGGGAGCAAAGAAACAAATGAACTGAAAGACAGGGAAAGAGAAAGAGGGAGAAAGAGGGAATGAAAAAAAGAGATAGAGGGGCAAACAGGAGAGAGAGAGAGAGAGAGAGAGAGAGAGAGAGAGAGAGAGAGAGTGAGAGAGAGAGAGAGAGAGGAGAGAGAGAGAGAGAGAGAGAGAGAGAGAGAGAGAGAGAGAGAGAGAGAGAGAGAGAGAGAGAGAGAGAGAGAGAGGAGAGAGAGAGAGAGAGAATGATGAGAAAGTCAGAAGAGATGCAGAGGCAATTGCTGAGGTCTTGAAGGATCTTCTGTGATATTGGGGTTCCCCCCAAGGGGTCTTCAATATGGCTGCTTGTGTGATGTGTCCTCTACACACCAATCCCAGAGCTGAGAGAAGAGTTGTTGCTGCTTCCCGCTCGGGCTTGGAAAGAGGAAAAGAGGAGCTATAATTGCAGCTTTAGAATCTGTAATGCGACTTTGGCAGAGTAAACGCTTCACTTGCAGCATTAAATTGGATTCTCCTCCCTCTCCCCCCTACAACACTCCCCCTTATTTTCCCGCCCCCTTCTTACCCCCCCCCCCTTCACTATTTTACCTTAATTGGCTCTAAATGATGGGTGAAAGTTGAGTCTGAGGATGCTGCTGCCATAGAAACTGCATAGCAACCCAGGGAGGTGGGGGCTGGAAAAGAGTGAAGGAAATAAGGGGAGAAAGCAGTGAAGCAGGTTCTCCCCTTCTCCTTTGGTTCTCCCCTCATCCCTGCACTCACCTATCATACCACCCTGCTCTGAAGAATCCTCAGAGATTTAAGAAAGACCACTGGCTGGCCAGACACTATGAAACAGGGAAGGAGGCTGGTTGCAGCTGAGTTATTATTCTGCATTAATATTTAAAAGGCTCCCTATATTGTAAAATTACTGATAACCTAATATCAGAAGCAGATGCCTTCCCCCTCTCCAACCCCAACCCCATGCAGTTGAGAAGTACACAAAGAGGAATAGCAAAGAGAGAGAAGAAATCTCAGCCTACAAATAAACTCAGTCTCTCTGGAGTCATGAGAGTGGCACAAAATCTGTGAGTTGTACCAAGGGCATATTCTTTCTGCCCCTTATTACAGTCAGATATGGCATGAGCATATTCTTTGTATTACACTCACAGTATAAAGCACACCTTGAGAAATTAAAATCAAGGGACCCTCAGCTTCTCATGAAAATGGAAACTGGTTCTTAAATATTCTATTCAACAAACATGTATTTTATGGCACGGTGCTATGTGCAATGCACTGGGCTAAACTCATAGTATACAAAGATGAAATATGTAACAGTCCCTAACAAGGAGATCAAAATCTAAACCAAGGATAAAGAAAAATGGACCATTTAAAAGCTTTTTGAATCCTAAGGTCTATTATAGCCATATCAGAGACTTGAAACAATGTACAGTTAGGCACTGATATGAAAGATATTTACTTCAGGTATTTGAAGGGGTGCCTCATGAAGATTGTTGTAGAATAGGTAATTTTTCCTTCCATGTGTTTTAGTTCATGTGTCCAGAAATGGGAGACTTGGTTGTGTCTGAAAATGTGCCCTTCTCTAACTTTTAACTAAGAATTTTTCCAAATAAGAGTTAAATGAACAATCAAAAGATTTTATCTTTCTCTTTCCAATGCAAAACACAGATGCCTTTCTTAACATCTTCTTTCCATGAAAAGAAAGGAAAAGAAAAGTAAAGAAAATTAAACAATATAAAATTCCTTTACAATTTGTATGATTCCTGGGACAAGTATTTTCCTTATTCTTAGGACATTAATGAGGCAAGTTAGGAAAGAAATGATAGCACTTTTAGAATTTAACTTACCAAACCTCGACTGATCTGTCTTTTCCCACTTTATAAAACTACTAATAAATCCATCAAATTAATAAATTGGGTGAAAAGTCAAAGACCCAATCACCTCAAATGTCACAGAGAGATATATGGCAGAATAAGCAGTATGCTAAAACTGGGACACTAATACATTGCTGGTGAAGTTGTGAATTGATCCAACCATTCTGGAAGCAATTTGGAATGATGCCCAAAGAGCATTAAAAGACTGCCTGCTCTTTGATCCAGCCATACCACTGCTGGGTTGGCATTCCAAAGAGATAATAAGGAAAATACTTGTACAGGAATATTTATAGCTGCACTCTTTGTTGTGGCAAAAAATTGGAAAACGAGGGGATGCCCTTCAATTGGAGAATGACTGAACAAACTGTGGTATCTGTTGGTGATGGAATATTATTGTGCTGAAAGAAATGATAAAAGGAGGATTTCTATGTGAACTGGAAAGACCTTCAGGAATTGATTCAGAGCTAAATGAGTAGAACCAGGAGAACATTGTACACAGAAACTGATATATTGTGGCACAATCAAATGTAATGGACTTCTCTACAAGTAGCAATGCAAAGATTCAGGACAATCCAGAGGAACTTATGAGAAAGAACACTATCCCCATCCAGAGAAAGAATTGTGGGGATAGAAATGCAGAAGAAAAACTTATGATTGATTACATGGTTTGATGGGTATATGATTGGTTATTTTGACTTTTAAAAGATCACTCTATTGCCAATATTAATAACATGGAAATGGTTTTTAAACAATGATACATGCATAACCCAGTGAAATTGCTCATCAGATCCAGGAGGGAGGAGGGAAGAAGGGAGGGAAAGAAAATGAATCATATATCCATGTAAAAAAACATTCTAAATTAATTAATTAAAATATCATCATAAAAATAATTAGCAATATACTAGATAATATCATAATACCGGGAGAGTCAATATCTGTAATTAGCTTACTCTAAGATATGAAATGACACAAGGTCTCACTGAATTTCTATTTTTTCTTTTTTAAAAAATAACATTTTATTTTCATGAATAGAAGAAAATGTCCAAGTGTTTTAGACACTTTGGTTAATGAGTATTCTATGGTTGTTGGGATCTGCTCAAGTTATTTTATAGTCTCAGCAAAAGTGAAGTATATAAATACTGCTAGAATAGGAAAGGCAACGAGTTAGTAACAGATGGAAAGAAACACTTTATAGTAGTAATTTAATGGAATGTGACATGGAAAATGAAAATATGAATTGTAACCAAGGCACACTACCATGTCCAATCCTTTAGAACCCAGATATTCTGGACAGACTCTATTGATCTGTACATTTTCTCTCTCTCACTAGAATATAAATTCCCCGAGAGCAGAGATTGTTGCATTTTTCTCTTTGCATTTCCAGGGCCTATCATTTTACTGATACATAATAGACAATTAGTAGGTGTTTGTTAATTAATTCAATTGTTGAGTTGAAAAAAAGGAAATCTCTTGCTCCAGATGCTCCTGGGGTTCCAGCACCTGCCAGGGGTTGAGCACATTTACGTTTGTGTGATGTCTTCTACAAGACATCTACAAGAGTTTTAGAAGCTTAGTAACATTAAGTATCATCTAATTTTAAAAATGCTATCAGGAAAATAATCTGGGCACTGAGAAAGAATCTGCCCCAAAATTTGCCATGTTAGATAAATGGAAAGAAAGACATATACAGATATAGATAGATGTACACATGCTACATACATATATGTATCCATATATATAACTCTACAAATATAATTCTCATTAGTGGAGATCTTTGAAAAATTAATATAAAGGAATATAAGCACAGAAGCAAAAGTTGTCAAGACACTAAAGCAGTATTTTCTATTAAAAATTGAGTGACTGATTTTTAGTTCTTTCAAATGAACTTCCCAAGTATCTATGAATTTATATATTTGTTCAGCTCACTTAAAGAGAAACAAGCTTTCTTTTCTCCAAAATTCTTTATGTATAGAAATTTCATGGAGCTTAGCTGTCAAGATACAGTGATATGTACACTCCTTGGAAAAAGAAAGTACATGATAACTGAATATCTAAGAAACTAAATAAAAGTAAAATGAAAAAATTTATTCAAGAAAACTTCTATCCCATCTCTAAAGTTTCCATTAAAGAACAACTACAAAATAAGGAAAAAACAAAAGTATAATAATATATAAGTTAAATAAGTGTGGTAAAATAATGTTCAATGAGATGGAGAAGTAGAGAAATTATATGCTTTAGAATAAGAACATTCAACTGAATTCCAAGAAAACTAATTCAGTTTTCTCAGTAGTGATGATATCTGGGAGGGGGGGGGGACTGTTTCCCAAGAAACCCACCCAACAAACATCTATTTCCAAGAAGAAACCCAATTTCTACTGTTGTATTGTACAATTACTGAAAGGAAGACTTAAACATGACCCAATATTCTACAAACTGAAAGCAATAGGAAGCACTTCAGATCTTCTAAAAATCAAAAAAACATTGAGAAATTAGATGTGTGAATTGGCATCAAACACACAGCAAGCCTGGCTCCTATTAAAAATTATTATAGTGCTTTGCCATTGAATGTAAGCTGCTCATTATTTGGCCATTTTCTCTTTAATGAGCCTCGCAGTTTAAAGAACCCTGTGGAAAAAAGAACCCTGTGGAACATCTGGCATCACATTTTGTCCATTGAAAAGAGAACTAGTCTGGGGATTAAAAGACCTAGATTCAAGTGCACCCCTGCTATTAGTACCTGACTTCTCTGTGGCTCATCTTTCCTGTCTACATGATGAAGATGAAAGAAACAGGGAGGGAAAGGAGTACCAGGAAAGTCAAACAATAGAGTAATATCTATTATAACCCTATGTAGAGTGGATATGAAGATCAAAGGTAGTTTGTGTTAAATTGTTTTGAACTCTGGGGGAGGGATGACATTAATTAAATCCTAGGTATTTATTTTAATTGAGAAACTCATCTTCTTTATTCAACTGACTTTTATATTTTAGATCCCAAGCATTTTAACCTTTGACTATTCCATTTTTCTGCAGTTGAAATTTGCAAAGGACTTTGGATAGTTAAATTATGTATTCACATCTATCTGGGTGGTTCTCATTCATGGTTTATATCCATGGGTATCACAGCATTTCCCTCTAGATCTTAAGACCAAGTAAATTTTATTTCACTTCAACTTTTAAAAATAAATATGGTTCCTTGGTTGGGGAAGGGACAAGGAAGGAGAGAAATGCTGCATAAATCAAACAACAGAGTGAGGATCTTAACTGAAACCCTGCTGTCATGGTGAGCCACAAAGAAACAAGACTCTTGTCATCCTCTCATTGGCCTTAAAACAGAACTACTATGTTTTAGACCAAAGCTGGAGTTAGAAAGCTCCATTTACCACCATTCTAGAAGTATTGTGAAACACAACTGGAATTCATTAAGAAACTCCCTTTTGAGGATACACCCAATACACCATTGCCAGCACAACAGCCATGCTACAATGTAGTTACAATAGCAAGGTCCTTTCCAAAGGAATTATTCTTAATAAAAAATAAACCGAATTCAGTATAGGGTAAATAGCATTTGTTATTATGAAAAGTAAATTAAACTAGCAGGGAAAGAAATCAAAGAAAGGGTGCATGCATTTGCAATCCTACAACTAATTTCTTCATCCCTAATAATGAAGGAAGTTACTTTGATATGACTTACTCAGAATCCCAGAAAGCTTCTGATGGAATCCATGCTTTTCTCTGATCCATCAGTGCACTGCATTGATATTCCCACTCTATAGTAAATGCATAACACCAAGCACAGTATTGAGCAAAATCTAGAATGCCACAGAATAGTCCCACTGAACTTGACCTGGTCAGATCTTGTCTAGAGCATTGCATTAAGTCCTGGGTACCACATTTTGTGGAAGGGAAATGGAAAACTGGGGTTTCAGAAAAGAATGAAAGGGTGACCAAAGCAGATTGAGATCATGACATTCAAAGTTTATTTGTGAGAACTAAGGTATTTAGCCTAAAATAAAGATGTTTTAGAGGATACATGAGAGTCTTCTTCAAGTATAAGAGGAGCTGTCCTGATAAAGCCTTATTCTGCTTGATCCTAGGAGATATAACTAGAAGTAATGAGTGGAAGTTGCAGCAAAGTAGGTTTAGGCTCAATAGAGGAGGAAAAAAATTTCTAGCAATCATACATATCCCAAAGTGCTTCTTCAGAAGGTTGGGTTTTTCATTACTAGAAGGCTTCAAAAAAAGAAATGATCATTTGTGGAGATATCAGAAATAGAATTATTAGTCTCATAGGTGATAGATTAAATAGTCTTTGAGGTTTCTTCCAGTGAGAGGTGGGGTCACACCAAAGCTTTATCTTCCATATGTACACACATAGTGTTTGTAGTTGATGTGAGCACACAAATGGGATGTTGGGTAAGAAAGTCCTAGCAAATTCTATCCACACAGAACCCTGTAATAATTTGTGATTTTAATCTTGAGTAAAATATACTTCCAAAAACTTTGGCTTGCCTTTTAATTTGCTATTGTAAAGCATCATTTTATTGCCAAATCTGGACATCCCACAATAGATTATTTGGGACCTTGTCTCATTTAGAGATGCCTAAAGTCCTCAGCTGATCCAACGATTTTGAAATTTAGAAGAAGCTTTCACAAAAAAGTCTCATGTTGGCCAGATATATGTAAAACTCATTCTATTGGACACCATAGCAAACTCTCAAGTGAGGATTATTTTCTAGTGATACTCAAAGAATATTGGGTACTTTGAGGATTATAGATTCAAGGTGGTTCATAGTTTCAGTGTCAATGCTAGATTACTCCACATTCCTTTAAATGACATTCTCAGATATTTGAGATATGTTTTTGTTTACTTGTATTTAAGATTATGCCAGTAACTTCTTAAATCTTCTCATTTGTGACATTACATCTTTGTGAAGCTGTTTTTGGCAGTTCCTGTGATAAAAAGCAAGTTCAATGCAAAAAAAATCAATATGTAACAGGAATGAGGGTGTCAGTGTCCAAACTTGATTCCAAGGTCAGAGAAGCTGTCCAAGGTCCAGGCATAGAAATCCCATTAGTAACTGTAGTAATTTAAAAATTAAATAAAAACATTTTTCCTTCAGTTTGTATGTATTTTAATGGCCATTAATTTTTTAGTATATAAATACTTAATAAGCTGTTTTAACTATTTTAAAAATGAGAACTATCCAAGTAGTTATTTTGATCTACAGGTGCCATGAAAAAATTATTGAGATGCTAAGGGTTTAGTGAACCAAGAAAGCTTGGGATTTTCTGTAATATAAAATTAGCCTTTTAATTCATGCCAAAGGAAGGCCCACAGATTAACAGACAAGCTTAGAGATTAAGAGATGGAAAATATAAGAAGGATGCAACCAGTGGAATTGCTAAAAAACTTTAGAGTATGATCATTTTGAGGTCATGGGAAGAGAAAGGGACCCCATCCCTTGACCCATTGGAGAGGCTATCCTTAAATTTGGAATATTAAGTTTCACAAGTGCTCTGTCACTTTTCCTAGTGAATGGAGGAAGGAGAGGAAGGATAGTTGAAGTCCTATCTCCTTCATATGGTAGAGTCTCATGGATAGACATCATGACTTTTATAGAAAGAGACAAGTTCTCGCTCAAATGAAATCTTATTTGTCCGTCCCCCCCCCCCAAAGCCATAGGTAAAAAGGTGCCTTTAATCAAATAGGGAAAGAAAAAAAAAGGAAATGGGCACATTTAGAATGAAGAAGACTACCCAAAATGCTTCTTATGGGTCTCAAAGTGTCTTACACTCACTTAGAAGATTCCAAAGAAGAAAAACTAAGCAAGAGTTTGTTTTTGCAGTGCCAGCATTGTTCTTGTGTTTCCAAAACAACAGAGGACCCTTTAATCCTCACAATGTTATTTGGGACCTTTTTCTTGAGAATGGCCACATGGTTTGATAAAAAGAGCTCAGAATATCTGAATTTCAATGTCTGTTCTGATACTTGATACTGTGGGTACATCACCTCTAAGCTCTTTTCCTCATTTGGAAAACATGACTAAGCATCCTTACCCTATTTATCTTGAAGAATTGTTACAAGGAAGGCACTCTGTAAGCCTCCTATTTAGCATTATATAAATGTGAGTTGCTGTTGGGACTTTTCTTGCAAGGAGACCATCAAGGTTCTGTAATGATCAATTTATAGCACAAAAGGCAGGGTATTTATTGCTGATATGCATTACAAAATCAGAAATAGCTTCATTTGTGTGCTAAGGAAGATCTTGGGTGTGGTATTCATTCACCTTGGGTGTCTCAACTTACATACAGTTTTTGTGAATTTTTCTTGAAATTTCCTGAGCATTTCCTGAAATGAGCTCAGAAGTTTGTAGTCAGGAATATAACAGGAGTTAAAAGAAATGACCACATCCAAAATCAGATAGTTGCCTGTGAGCATGGACCTTAAATCAGCACCAGACAAGAGAGTTAAAGGATATATTCAACTTTAGTTTAATATATTGTTCACTTAAATGGCTGCTACCTAATTAGGTGTTAGGGGCTTTCGTTGTGTCTGTGTGTGTCTGTCTGTGTATGTGTGTGTGATTGTATGTGGGTCTGTCTATCCCCAGTGTCTGACATTTTAGGTGGCATTTACAAAATGCTTGTTCTGGAAAGACCTACATGAACTGATGCAAAGGGAAATAAAGAGAACCAGTAGAATGTTGTTCACAGTAATAGTAATATTGCATGATGATCAGTTGTGAAAGACAGCTATTCGCAGAATTATCATGATCCAGGACAGTTCTGAAGGACTTATTACAAAAATACTATCCACCTTTGAGAAAGAATTGCTAGAATTGGAATGCAGGTCAAGCATACCATTTTCACATTCGTTTTTTATGGTTTTATTTTGGAATTTTGGTTTTATATGAATATTCTCTTAACAACAATGACCAACATGAAAGTATGTTTTGTGTGATAATACATGGATAACCCAGGTCAAATTGTTGGCCATCTCTGAGAGGGGGGAGGAAAGGTAGGGAGGGAGACAACTTGTATCCTATGATTTTGAAAAATATATGCTGAAAATTAATATTACATGTAACTAGGAAAATAAAATATCTTTTTTAAAATAAAAAATCCTTGTTAGTTGAGTGAATCCATAAATGAATGTGATAATAAATAGCCTTAACCATGTGTTAATAAAATATCAGCCTACTCATGTCAGGGAGAGAATTCCTAGTCACTTCACCCAACAACAGAGAATAGTCATTTTCTCTAAGGAGGTAAAACCCAACAGATGTGACGGAGGAAATCAGCAAAACTGACTACAAGAGAACCAGCAGAAGTAACATGGTAGAGAAGTAATGAATAGCATGATGAATCAATGCCCAGTAGAGAGAGGAGATGTGGTACCCAGCAGAGAATAGTGTGATGGCAATACCAAAGGATGTCAGCAGCTCTACAGTATAGGATGACAAGATTCCCTAGGTATGCATAAGCCATGACCATACATGAGCCTACATGTGTGCCCTCTACATATGTCCTAGACAAATGGATTATTGATATATCTATCCTCCATGAATATGCCAGATAATAATGGTTCCTGCTTGTGCTCTTTTATACATGTTACCTGACCTGATGTATTTTTGGTCATATGTGTCTCTACATGTACACCCTTTTCCAATGGTATAATAACCTATGAGCATGAGAGGATATATATTACTGTTGCTTTATTTGAAAAGCACCTTGTCTAAATGTCTTTATTTTAAAGTTATGTTTCCTCTGACTGGCTGGCAAAAGTAAACACACTAGTTGGGGCTTATTACCTATGGTTGTGAGTGGGTGCATAAGCTGCCTGACCTAGCCAATCAATATTATATCTGCTGTGAAAGAGAAATAAAGGATTAAAATTATCTTTGGCTAAACTTGTGTGGATTGACAGCTTAACCAGCCAGTGACACTGGTGGAAATAGAATCTACATGTGGTCTTCTCTCAATAGCATATTCTAATTCACACTCATTTCTATGTTTCATGATCATTTCTGGGTCCCAATCAATGCAAAATTCCTACATTCAGTCTTATTTGGAAAGCATGGCATTTCTCCTAGTGCACATCTCTTTTGAAAGGTATTTAAAAAACATACTAAAGACAGTTCTAATAAAATCCAGGTCTGATGCTCTATCCAACATGCCATCTAGTTATCCATATAAATGGCAACTACTACTATTATTATCACCTTACCTTATCATGCTGAAGCAAAGGAGGGTAGAATTCTATTCTATCTTTTGTTAGTTTTTTTTTATGAGGTAGTAACTCAAAAGTGAATGTTTCTCACTAAGTTTAATCACTTGCTTCTAAGTCTTAAAAGTTATTTAAAAACAAACACTACTCTAGAAAGAAAAAATTCTAAATAAATCCAATTTTCTTTGTTTATTTTTAATTTAATTTTTATTTTTATAATTATATGTAATCACAAATTCCCATCTAAATTTTCCAAAATTATATGCTCTAAATTGTCTCCCTCCTGCCTTCTCTCCCTCCACCCAGAGTTGGAAAGAAATTCAATCTGGGTTATGCATTATTGCGCAAAACATATTTCCCTATTGTTCATTTTTGTGAGTGACAATTCTTATAAAACCAAAACCCCCAAACATATATCCAAATAAGTAAGTGAAAATCTATATTTCATCTACATTCCTACTACAGCAGTTCTTTCTTTGGAGGTAGATAGTATCCCCAACTCTCTTTAAAAGAAGAATGATTTATGTTTATGTCTGTCACCTAAATATTGTAAAAATTAAAATTAATGATTTAATAATAAAATTATTATATTTTAGGAGATTTATTAATGATTGTTAGAAATCAAGGAATAAAGAGGAGACAAAATAAAGACATGCCCATTAGCCATTTCAAAATCCCCACTCACCACCTTCACCACGCTTGATGCACACCCAAGAGAGAGAGTAGAAGTGCCCACTCAATATTTATCCCTTGTCTATAAGAAGTACGTAAGGACAGGAAGTCAGTGGGATCCTGGGAAATGTAGTTCTTTTTTAGGGTAACAAATTTTCAATTATGCAATATACATAACAAATTCTCAATTATATGAAGAAGTAAAAAGTAACAGAGAAGCAATTCTCTCTTTTAGTTGAGGGATCAAGGATTTTGTATTACTCATAAGGTGGGAATATAGAACAAAATTTCAAGAAGATATCTCTGCCAGCTTCATATAGGTCTTTTATTCATATCCCACTCCCATATTTACTTGCATTCTACTCAGTATTTTGAAAGCTGAGAGGAATTGTATTTGCTCCACAGAGTTCTTCTCAGGATGTCTAGATGTCACATTCCTTCCAAATATGATGTTTAAGATGAGAGATAGAGCATGTGATGATATATTCATAAATTATGGCTTTTAAAAGTGTAACAACTGTAATGTCAATTACTTTTTCTCCCCCTATGGAAGTATATAACTATATTTAAAAAATGTTGAATTTCTTTCCAAAAGTAGAATTAATCATTATTCATTTGATTGACATTATTACTCAAGAAGTCCTTTGTTTTCCAACTCTAATGCACTTAAGAAATATTGTTTAGGTTTTATTCCCTTCTTAGACCCTAAGCTACTTGAGAGCAAAGATCATGTTTTATCTCAACTTTGTAGTTCCCTCATTGGCCTACAACAATAATAGACAGTGTATAGTAACTGTGAATATTGCATGAATGAATGAAGAAAAAAGAATAAGAGCAAAAAAATTCATCCAACCAAATTCATCATTTCCTTTAAGATATTCATAAATTACCTACTCCAGGAATCTTTCCCTGACCAACACAGTCAGCATGGATTCTTTGCTTATTTTTCATTTTCTCAGTATTTTGTATATAGTTTAAATTCAATTATCAAGAATTTCCTTTAGCTTTTCAGTTTTTTTTTACATTAGAATAATATGTACCCTACATAAATGTTCCTTAAATGCAGATGTGAGATCTTCTAGTCCTTTTGCATCCCTTATGATACTAATCCAGTACCAGGCAGCAACTTACATACTCAGCAAAGGCTTGCTGAATGAATAAACAAAGGATTTTAATGAATGTCTGCATGCGTTAAGACTGTGTCTCCAAAAAAACTGCCAAACATTCTGTTCACCACCTGGCTTTGAGTCTCATTCCTACTACTATTTACTTACTGGAATACAAATACAAGCAAAATGACAGCCGGCCTCCAAGAAGCTTACATTCAAATGGTGAAAGATGATACATATAAGGGAGTTGAAAATATTGGGGAGTGGGGAAGATGAGAAGGGGAGAAAGTCTCCCTATTGAGGCAAGGTGGAGAAATTTGGAGAATCAGGAGGAGAGAATGGAGTGGAATAAAGCATTAAGCAACACAATCCTGGGCACTTCCTCAAAATGGAGGATCCAAAAGGAATTTATTGGAAGGAGGGCACCAAAGAGGTAAACCATTCTTTGAGGGTGATAAAAGCAGCTGGAGGGTGGTATAGAAAGCTAAACAAAGTCAGGAAGGAAGCTAAGAGAGGAGGAGTTTAAAAAACCAATTATGACTTGCTAATCTATGTATATTTTCATTTTAACAAAAGAATGACTTTTTAGAGTAGCATGCCAACTCAATAAGAGATATTTGCAGCAGACTTGGTATCATTTTAATCAGAGCACTTGGTTATTTCTCTATTCTGACTATTCCTAAGACTGATAAAGCATAAACAACGTTCCAACCTATTATTTGTCCAGCCCCGTTCTAACTGCACCAGAATGGTTAACAGTCTCATAAGTGAGGAAGGATGGAGAATAGTTGTAGTACATTGGAAACAGTCATTATGGTGCTGGCTTTTATGCAGCTATTCCATGAATTAAACATTTTTAAGAGCTTATAATATGCAGATCATTTTGTAAAGTACAAATATGACATATATGGGTGAATGCTGTTTGATGGGCATTCTGCCCTACTGATGAGAAATCAGAAGTAATCTCAGCTTCTGAAATTCAGACAAATGAAACTGCATTGAATTTGACCACAATTTTCATTATTTAGTTACCCAATTCTTTCATACATAGTGTATCAGCTCTAGGAAAGGACTAGCCATAAGCCAGGACCTACATGCACACACCCCACAGAACAGGCCCACACAATAATGACAAAAGAGGAGGAATTCCATGTTCAAACAAGTTTCCAGGGCCATATGCCAGCTTCAACTTGTTCTTCAAAATGCATTGAACTCATTCTCTCCACAGCAACACTCTCAACACCATCCATTTCTTATCAACTAAATGTTCTTCTTCCAAGTACAGATTGATTTGATCCAAAGGAAACATTGCAACTATCTCATTTTATTTGATTCCCTGAAACACTCTAGATGGACTCTGAGTTCACTAAGACTCCTGTGTCCCAGGACCCTAGCACTTGTGAAACATGGAAGGACATTTTTCTTCACGTAGTATAATTGCTGCCCTTCTTCCTCTCCTGAGCCTTGCATTCCCCTAATATCTTTTATAATACTGACATGATAGATACCAAAATCCCATTGTCCAACATACCTTCTTGACTAACTGTTCACTTCCAGTATTTTTCTTTCTACTAAAAATCCCTACTTCTGCAAAAAAGTATTGTTGAAAACACCACCCGTGCCTTTCAAATAGCTCACTTTCTTGCCCAGAGGTCTTACTGGTTGGTTTTTTACCACCATACTTGCTTCCTTCCCACTCACCCAGACAGGTATGCACCAGAGACTCCCTTCTGCTTTTCAGCTTTTCTTCATTTGTTGTCTTTCCCTCTTAGAATATAAGCTTCTTGAGGAAAAAATCTAACTTGATGGAAAATACTTAATAAATGTTCTATCTGTCTCTCCATCTCTGCCTATGGTTCTTCCTAAAGAATAATTTCATATGTGATATGACAAACTGGTAATAGTCATTAATAGTTTTTCACTTATTTCATTATCAAGATCCCAGGAAACATGAAACACATCCTAGAATGACAGTGTACCCCTTGACTATCTAATCAGGGTGATACATGACTGACTCTCTACTCTTCTGCAAGGAGTTGCTAACTATTATAATATCTCCTTTCCTTTAACCAGCATGTCAGTCTTTTTCTTCTTTGTTTTCCTCCTGGAAAATTTCTTCTATCCAGGAAGGACTTCATGTTTCTTCATAAATTCTAGTCGATTGGAGCACTTTTTCTCCAGATATCTTTTTATCTTTTCCGCAAGGGAAAAAAAAAGAAAGGAGAGGAAAGGGGAAAGAAGAGAAGAAGAAAGGAAAGATCAATTTGCTTTCACTCTATGGTAACAAATCATCTATAGACTATTTACTTCAAGGATACATGGTTTATTTATACAAATCTCCATTAACCATTGAAGATTACCAATGCACTATATTTTAGTAAGCATTCTTTGTATAGGTTTATAGTTTGTAGCATATTAATGTAATGGAATATTTGTTATTATTTGGCCAATTTAGTCATGTCTAACTCTTTGTGACCCTATTTGGGATTTTCTTGACAAAGATACTGGAGTGACTTGCTATTTTTTTTTCTTCAGATCACTTTACAGATGAGTAACCAAGGCAAACAAGGTTAAGTGTCTATCTAGTAAGTATCTGAAGCCTGATTTGAACTCAAGGAAGATGAGTCTGTCTGACTCCAGTTCCAAGACCCTATCCACTACACCATCTAGCTGCCCAATGGAATATTATTATACATGGAAACTGATAAATATTAAAATTTAGAAAATTGAAGACATAGGAAAGGGCTAGTATGAAAAGAAGTAAAGCAAAGAGAGAAGAACCTTGAAAACAGTATCCAAAATTGTTCAAATAGAACATAAGTGAAAACAAAGCTATTTGCGATGACCAATCTTACTCCTGGAAAAAAGATACTAAAGCTCAATTCCTTCCTCTGAGTAGTGAATTTTCAGACAATGGAGGCAGGTTGTTGCACTATAACATACATCAGACACCATCACTTAGTTGATTTCTCCTACTTTTTCCTCTGTAACAAAGGATAGTTCAAGAAAGAGTATCTATCAAGGAACCATAATGTAAATTTTTTTTAATAAAACATCTTTAATGAGGTATTAACAAATGGGGCAGCAAGATAGCACAGTGAATAGGGCCCAGACCTAGAGTCAGTAGGCACTGAGTTCAAATTTGACTTCAGACACTTCCTCCCATGTGACCCTGGGCAAGTCACTTAACACTAATTGCCTAGCCCTATCACTCTTCTGCCTTGATTCTAAGACAGGGGTTAAAAAAAAAACACATATAAGTAAATAAGTGACTAATATATAACCTGGTACCAAATCTCATGATGAGCCTTCCTGTACTTGGCTAGCTAGTTTCTTCTTCAGACAATAGCGATATCATCTATTACCAACTCCATGTAAATAGCCTTTTGACATTGTGTTCTGCTGACATAGCTATCATGAAGCCTGGGTCACCTACACAGCAGATTATATGAGCAACTTAGCTATCAACTGAGTCAAGGGAGGGAAGGAAGGAAGGAAGGAAGGAAGGAAGGAAGGAAGGAAGGAAGGAAGGAAGGAAGGAAGGAAGGAAGGAAGGAAGGAAGGAAGGAAGGAGAGAAGGAAGGAAGGAGAGAAGGAAGGAAGGAGATTAGTAATTAAGGATAGCTGAAGCACTGAGGAGACAACCTCTAAAATAAAACATTTTGAAAATATGTTCTAGTGTATCTTACTATTCAGTATCTCCTCCATACCATCCCTATAAATTATTGCTACACTGGTCTATGGTCTGTCTTGAGCAGACAGATTTTCTTTCCTTTCCTTTGATTTTCCACAAATTTACTTTTAAAAAAAGTTTAAGGAGTATTTTCATTTGTTCTTGTGAGAGCTCAGTGGCTGCTTGTAAGTATATGAAATGTTTTCCCCTTGGTACCAATTAGGAAGTGCCTGTTTCTACTGAAAAAGTCAAGTCTTCCTGGCTGCCTGAAATGCTATCTACAAGATTGCTGAAATCATCTGTCAGAATGAAGTACTCAAAACACTAGACAAAGGCCAGTTTGTAAAGAACATCAGTCCAGAGGAAAAACTGGTTCAAACAAACAAATTTTGATGATATTTGGCTTTATTTTTAATAGTCAAATTTTTAGTATTTTTATTTTAAAGAAATATAGACTCATTTGAATACATTAATGACATCATGTAGCTCACAAAGGGCAGGAATTCTATTTTTTAACCATCACTTTCCATCTTAGAATCAATACTGTGTTCCAAGGTAGAAGAGGTAAGGACTAGGCAATTGAAGCTAAGTGACTTGTCCATAGTTATATAACTAGGAAGTATCTGAGATCAGATTGAATTCAATACCTGCTCTCTCTAAACCTGGCTCTCAATCCATTGAGCCACTGGCTTCCCCCAAAGAATAGTAATTTTTGGTCTAAAAAAGGAAGCTTTACATGACACTAACTTCAAATGTAGACCAGTCAAATGGTAAGAGAATACAAAGAACACTCCCAGTTTTGGTAACAATCTGACTAAGATGCTACTGGTGACCAAATATTAAAATGGTTTGAAATCAAGAAATGTCATTTTCCTCAGTCACTGAGGTTCAACTCCACCCTGACACCAACTTTTAATTCTATTAGCTAAGAATATTAAAAATGAATTACTCTAAGATGTAGTTCAGTAAAAAGCTGCCCTATTCCAGGGTGTAATATTAGGCTAATTCATTAGCCATGCTACTGCTCTCATTCTTTTAGTATCAGGATCCACCCTTGCTAGCTGATTCTTTATAGCATCTAATTGATAGAGTGCACTCTGGACATCCCATCCTTAATGTTTACAGTTGGTCTCTCAGGGGGAAAATAGAAGATTGAAACCATTCCTTTTGAGTTCCTTCATTTCTCTTATTCTCATCAAACATTCTGTCTTTATTCATCCGCTCCTCTTTTTATTTAGTCTCAGAAAAGGAGCTGACCATTCTTGCCAAAGCCAATGATTTCACAGGTCCTTGGTCCATCCCATTCTTGAATCTTGCTCCATTTGTCATTTATTTTCTCCTCTTTATTCTCTCCCTCTATTTTGTATTCTTCTCTATGCTAATAAAATGCTCAGGTTTCCACCATTCAAAAAGAAGCAACAGCAATAAACTCTTCCCTTGAGCCAGCTTTAAATCTTCAACCTATCATTATATTTATTATCTCCTTTTATTTGCTGAACTCCTAAAAAATATAATCTTTACTAGACTTCCTCATTGTCCACTCATTCAACTCCTTCCAGGTTTGGCTTCAGTACCCACAACTCTACAGAAACTAATGATCTCTTTAAAAAAAAAAACACTATTGATAACTTTTGTTTACACATTGCACTCCTCCCCCTGCCCTTGCCCCCACAACCTAAATAAATGTTTTATCCATTGTGACAAGGAATAAAAATGAATGACACTGACCTCTTAATTGTCAAATGGAATGAGTGTCCTTTTCCCAATATTTTTCTATCTTGACTTTTATGCAGTGTTATATTTAACACTGCTCCTCCTGGATATTCTCTTTCTGGGTTGGGGTGTTGTTGCTTTTTTTTTTTGGGTGGGGGAAATATGGGGGAAGTGTGACATTGTTCTCTTCTGACTGCATCTGATTCATTCCTGTCATGTCCTCTAACCATGTGTGTTCCTACCACCCTACCACCTCTGCCCTGGGCTCTGTCCTATGATCTCTTCCCTTTTCACTCTATACTTTCTCATTTGGTGGTCTTATCAGCTCCCATGAGTTCAATGACTATCTTTCTGTAGATGATTCCCAGATCTATACAGTCAGTCCTAGTCTTTTTTATGAACTACAATCACACATCATCAGCTGTCCCTTGGACATCTAGGATTGTCTTGTAGGCATCTCAAATTCAACAGATCTAAAACTTATCTTTTCCCTAAAAGCTCTCAGTTCTTCAAAAATTTGCTATTACTCTCCCAATCATCTATCTAAGCCTGCTACTTTGATATATTCTTCCTCCTCATTTGCACTCTCCCCAGATATTTAACTCTGCCAAATCTTGTCATTTCTATCTTCACAACAGCTCTTGTATACTGTCATTCTCTTTACACACATATCTACAACTCTAGTTAAAGTCCTCATCACATCTTGCCTGGATCATTGTGATAGCCTTCAAAATGCTCCATGCCTCAAGTGTCTTCCTTTCAACTGACAAGGGGATTTTTCAAAAACAGAGATCTGACCATATGCTCCCAATGGTTGAGTTTTTGTTTATTCCTCCCTTCTTACCTCAACTTCTCTAAATGCTTATTTTCCATCAAGACTCAGATCATACCTGCTCTGTATAGACATGACTAATTAAGGGCTGAAAAAGTACTGGCATATGATTGTAATGGAATATCACTGTGCCAAAAGATGTGAAAAAAAATGATCACAAAAAACCCTGGAAAGACTTATATGAAGTGATGCAAAGTGAAGTGAGCAGAACCAAGAGAATGTTGTACACAGGATGATTAACTATGAATGACTTAAGTACTTTCAGCAATGCAAGGATCCAGGACAGTTCCAAAGATTTCATGATGAAAAAGGCTATCCACTGCTATAGAAGGAACAGACTGACTCTGAATGCAGACTGAAGTATACCATTCTTAGCTTTATTTCCTCCATGAATTTTCTTCAAGTAAAAGTGACATGTAACCTCTTTCACAATATGACAAACATAGAAATATGTATTGCATGATAGCAACAATACATGGGGAGCATAGAAGGATGGGAGAGAGGGAGAGAATATAGATGGCAAAATGTCAGAGAATGATTGTTAAAATTATGTCAACATGTAATATGTAAAAAATTCTTTTTAATTTAAAAATAATGTATTCTCCATCCTCAAGTTTTATATATATACATAATCTGTACATGTTGTATCTCCTGAGAGAATATAAGCACTTTGAGAGCAGGACTTGCTCCCTTCTGCATCCATAGCAGCTAGTAGAATGCCTGAAACATCATATCTGCTTAGTCAAATTCTCATTGGGTTACTTTAAATTATCAATATCACTTAAAAATATGATGCCTAGAACTGAACACAACACTTCAAATGTGATCCACCCAGGACAATGTATAATAGGACTATCCATTCCATAGATACTGTAAAAATGGAGACTTGAACCCTGGACTCCAATCCCCAGAAGTCCTTGCTCTAGCTCCCGAGATGCTTTGTAACCTCACCTGAATTCTCACCTGGGCTGAGAAAAAAATGATTATTTAAAGAGTCTGCCTACAGTTCAGTCTTCTTTCCTACTTCCGCTACTGAGCACACAAGGCTCTTTACCTAGCAGGCAAGGTGTGAGTGGTTGTGAATGGGCTCTCTGGGCCTAGACATGTGCTTTCTTATTTTGTATTTTCTTAAATTCTTAACCTTTAATAAACCTCTAAAAAATGTAATACTTCTAGAGTAAAACTAATTTTTACCTGCCACAGTTTGGCCTTAAATTTTAATCTTACAATACCCAAATAGGTTTATTTCTTTCTCACATGTTCTAAGTATGTTGTTATTTAGTTATTTTTCAGTCATGTTCAATTCTTTGTGACCCCTTTGGGGGTTTTCTTTGGCACAGATACTGGAATAGTTTGCCATTCCCTTCTCCAGTTAATGAGGAAACTGCTATAAACAGGATTAAATGACTTGCCCAGGATCACATAGCTAATAAAGGTCTGAGACAAGATTTGAACTCAAGAAGAGTCTTCCTAACTCCAAACCTGGTACTCTATTTATGGTACCTCCTAGCTGTCACACTTTAAGTATACATACTCCCAAATTTTCTGCCCTAAGCCTTCTTCTCTTCCCTCTGTATCCTCTCCTTTGGCAAGCTCATATGTTGTAATTATTGTTATCAATAGCAAGCATTTATTAAGGACCTACTAAGTGCTTGGCACTGTCCTCAGTGCTTTACAAATATTGTTTCATTTGATCCTCACAACAACCTTGGAATGTAAGGTGCTATTATTATTCCCATTTTATAGTTGAAGAAATGGAGGTAAAGGTTAAGTGACTTGCTCAGAGTCACACAGCTAATAAATATTTCAGGGCAAATCTGAAATTAGGTCCTTCTGACTTCAGGCACGCATCACCTATCTATGAACTCCAAAGTTTTCAGTCATTAGTCAAGAGCCTCCATATCCAACTATGTTATCACCTCTGAATTCCAATCCTATATATCCAGCTAAGTCATAGACATCTCTGCCAGTAAATGTCCCACTAGTAATTCAATTCAACACTTCCAAAACTTATCATTTTCCCCCAAATTTTTCCCTTTGTTTGTTAATGACATCAAACATAATGAAAAGAGAACTGGATTTGGAGTTAAGGCTTGAAAATAAATCCTACATCCTTTGAGCCTTTGGGTGAGTCATTTAATCTCTCTTGTCCTCAATCTCCATATATGTGCAGTGAAGGATTTAGATGAGATGATCTGTAAGATCTTCTCAAGACATGAATCCCATCATCTTTAAAGTCATGCAATCAATCAACCAACAACTGTAGTGTTAAGAATGGCCAAAGGGGACCAAATCCTCAAAGTATTTACATATCTATTTTGTCCCACTCCCCAACCCCATTAGACTATAAACTACCCAAAGGGAAGGACTATGTCATTTTTCAACTTTATATATTAATAGCTAGCATTAACTTTTCATGTAGTAATTATTCTTAATTGAACCATGAAGTTTATGTTAATCTGGCTGAAATTGAAGGGAAGACTATTGTCTTTTCTCATCAGGAAAGTTTTCATGACATACAGGTTTTTAGGTTCTATATAATTTATAAGCCTTTGCCTTCTCTTGTTTTTCACTTCTAAGTCAGAAGAATTATATGTGCCACAAAATATATATTCACTCCAAGTACATTATGTCTTTCCTTATAATTTTTATCATATTCATTATTCTTTTCATCTAATAATGTATTTCAAAAATATACTTTTTCCTGTCCAAGGAAGATTAGGAACATTAACTACTTCATTTTATTCTTACATCTTGCTAGGAAGATTAATGGGCACAATTAATCACACTTTTAGAGATGTAGAAATGAAAAATAATAGATCAACTGATTTACCCAAAGTTATTCAGTCATTAGGGGGAAAAAGAATTTAGTAGGTCCTCAGGAGCATTTGTTCTTAGAATTGTGCCATGGGATACTATATCTCCTTCTGTTGCTTCCCTCAAGAGAGCTTTATAATAAACCTAATTTAATTGAAATTTGTGAACTCCCATGGTTCAGAGTCCTTTTATTTTGTAAATCAAAACTGAATCCCAAAAGTAGAACTTTTGTTATTTCTAAATTGTGAGAATTTCCAAACCCTTAAGTATTTCCTCTTTTTGTTGTGTTGAGTTGCTTCTTTTCCTCTTGACTTGGTGAACTGCATTTTTTATATATATATTTTACATTTGCTTACAATTCTTTTGATGCAATAATTGATTTAAATACCCACAAATACTTGCCCACACATACAACTCTAGAACCTTCCATTAAAGAACCAGGAAAGCAAAACATCTAATATTGTGACAAAGAGTAGATAATCTTCTACTCTCCCAGTTTTTCATTCCTAAACAGAAAGAAAAGAAATGTGTTTTAACAACAATCATTTGGCACCATCATGTGCATTTATATTTTATCTGAACCTTGTCTTTTCATGTTGTCTTCATTGACCTTATTTCACTCATTGTGTAGGTTTTTCTTTTAGTTCTTCTTTCTAGTTCTATAACTTCTCATGCAGGCCTTCCCAGAGATCACTAACATCTTCCTATCCAGGTTCCCTTAAGTGTAAGCCTATTTCACTTTTCATATAAAACATTCCAATTTGTTTCAGTTATTTTCCAAGTGCTGGGCACACCATTTGTTTCCAACTTTTCTTCAATTAACAGAAAGCTGTTATAACCATTTTGACCCCTTTAGGCTCTTTCTTTTGGTCATTAACTCCTCTGGATAAATTAATCAACAAGCATTTATTAGGCATCTACTTTGTGCCAGGTCATCAGGATACAAAAACAAAATCCAAAGAGTCAGTGGCTCAAAGGCAAAGACCAACTGAATCATTTTTTTTTTTACAGAGTACTAAAGAAAGTATTTTCACTAGCAATATTTCTGAGAAGAATCTGTTTTTGAACAGGTGATGTATATTCTGTGAAAGACTCCACTGTGGCTTGAGAATTTCTTAACTCTGATCTATATATGTATTTAATTGCCTAACACAAACACAAAATATAGTTGTATTTTTCCATAATCTAGGTCATTACAATTCACTCAGGTACTTATATAATTATTGAATTGGAATGTCTATTGACTGTAGAAAGCAACCTTTAGAATAATAGTTTCATATTAATATGAAAGATTAATAACAAATTCTTTAAAAGTCTGCTTATACAAATCCATTCTAAAAAATAATAGTTGATCATAGCCTTGGGAGTCAAAAATGATTTATGAAATCTCTTTTTTTAAATAAAGGAAAAGGATCTGCATCTTTCTATCTGCTTTAGAACATATTTCAGTATGGTAATTTATTTTGAAAAAACTAAACAAATGGTTACTTATTATTCCCTATATGTTTCATATGTAGATGAAGCACTATTAATCATATTTTAATGAACCATCTGTCCAAAAAAAGTATTTTGAAAATTTGAGAAATTAATGATTGGGGAAATTTTAGACATCTATTCTCATATCATAAAATGTTGTCTAAATGATTTCATTGGAGCTAAATTCTCTAGGAAAAAAATATTTATATTCAAAAATTATATTATCAGTCACCAGCTCTAAAAAGAAAGCCTCTATCCTGGACAGACTACAATAATCATAATAATAACAATAATAGCTTATATATACCATTTTGTTTTCTAAGCACTTTACAATTATTATCTCATTTAATATTCACAACTCTGGGAGATAGAAAGGTAGCATTATTGTCTCCATTTTAAAGATGAGGAAACTGAGGCTGAAGAAAGTTAAGTAATTCGCCTTTGGTCAGACACCTTATAAGTATCATGCTGGATTGTATGAACTTATTCTTCCTAATTCCAAGTCCAGCACTCTATCCACTATCAATATCTATAGAATAGTAGCAGAATGAAGGCAGAGAAAGCAAGAAGAGATTTCTTTCTAAGGAGGTCAGGTGGAGGTAATGGTTGAGACTTGAGTTTAGGGTGTTATAGAAAGAGCCTTGCAACACTTTTCCTATAGGTGAAGCAATGATTTTTTTGAGGGATTACATTACAAAATGTGAGAGTGCATGAGAGGGAGTAAAGCAAGGTGATAAAGGGAATTATGAAATGTGCCCAGGTTCAACTGAGGTCTAGGAATGAAGGGAAAATGATCTGTAGAGTTTTTTAGGAAGATAAGGACCCATAGGGAAGTGGGTGAGTGAGGAGGAGGGTTGAAGAACTGAAAAGGAATGGGAGAGAGGAAGACCTTCCTTTGGTGTAGGAGGAGAATCTGCTGATGAATGTTCCTATGGGTGAAGGTCTGTTTTCTGTAAGGAGAAGAGGAACTTGTGCTGGGTGTTGTCCAGGGGATTTGGTGCTTAAAAAGAACATTCTTCCTACCTTAGGAGGAGGAAAGTTGAAACTCCTGGGGGAATCTTCGGGCATGGACCCAGGTAGGAAATTTTGAGGCAAATGGGAAAAGAAAGTAACCAAGGGGAAGATAAAGATCAATGATGTGCTGCTTAAGCTGGAACATGGTAGAGGAGAGGTCCCACCATAATGCCTAAAAACCTCTCTGTCATCTGCAAAAATTACAATTGTTCTTGGAGTGAGGTACAGTGGAAAGGGAGAAATCTGTGAGTAAAGCTCTACAAGACAGCCATAGAAGCTGTCTAAAATAAAGACCCCAAAATTAATCTCTCAGAAATTTTGATTGCATTACAATCCAATTAAAGCAGTAACATTTATTAAACATCTACTATGTGGTGGGCAATATGCTAAATACTGAGGATACAGTTAATAAATTGAAAGACAGTCCTTGCACCCAAGGAGCTTAAAATTTAAAAGGTGAGACAACAGCATACAAGAAGGCAGGGATGAGGGGGAGGTAGCATGTCACGGCAGGTGATACCTTTACAGGGACATCTTGTTCCATGTAGTTAAAACCAGCAGAGCAAAAGGTGAAAAGTGAAATGATTCCATAAGAAATACAGAAAACAGAAAGGGAATAGATAATTATGGACATTATAAACAAGAGAATAAGGGTCTAGAGTAGGCAGAAAGTATAGATAATGAACAGAATGAAAGTGATCTCTAGAAATGAGCAAAAAAAAAGTGAAATTAAAAAAAAAAAACAATGAACAGGGCTAGTTGAAGGAAAGGAGAGAAACCAGGAATCTACTTGACTGAAAGGGGGGAAAGGGGAAGAACTAAATAACCAAATAAAAACAGGAAAGAAAAATGAACTAATAAGAAAAATTTCAAAGGGACCATACACCTAGATGGCTCAGTGGATACAGAGGTCTAGAGAGGGGAGGTCCTGGGTTCAAAATTACCTCAGACACTTCCTAGCTTTGTGTCACTTAACCCCCATTGCCTTGCCCTTATCACCCTTCTGCCTTGGAACTAATGCACAGTATTGATTCTAAGACAGAAGGTAAGAGTTCTGTTTTGTTTTTTAATTCCAAAGAGAAAAGGGTAATAAATAGACTGATACATATTCATACTTTCATCCTGACTGTCTACACAACTCAGAATCACAGTATCACCATATATTTATATACTAAATTCACTTGATGTTTGTAGATCTACCCAAAGAACATTTAAATCCTAGTGTTTCTGCTCTGTTTGGATCAAATGGAAAGAAAGAGGTGGTGGGGAAGAGACTGGCGTCGATGTTCCTTACTCTCCCTCCTTTTCAACTTTTTCCATTACTCACAGAGTTCTGACAAAGTGGAAATGAAGGCCATTTCTGAAAGAGGACATGAAAATATGACTGTTAAAGTGTAACATCCTTTCATCATCATTATAGTTCATTTACTCCTGTATCTGCACTTCTGACTTAAATAGCAAGGGCAACTGGAACAGAGTCCAAGTAGGATGAGAATAGATTTAGATTTGGGTTATATTCTTTTTGGGGGGAATGGAGGGATGGAGATTTCAATTTTACAGCCTTGGAAAAGCTGGCAGTCTCTAAATGTGATTAGGATTTAGAACATAGCAAAATAACCCAAGGATTACCAATTACTGACAATAACATCAACCTTTTATTCCAGATGTCTCACCTATTTCAAAATGTTAACTGAAGAATTTCTAGTCAGAATATGCAATTAAAGACAGAATAACTACAATAAAACGAGTTCTTCTGGAGTACCTTTCACCTGAATAACTCTGTTCTTTGCAGATATTACCTTAAACATTTGTAAAAATACCCTGGTGACATAGTTTCAGAATTAGTCATAAAGAGCAATGAAGGGCCATTCTGATATTTCCTCAATGATTCATCCCCTTTGAGAAGTTGGTCATGTTATTTTTTCCTAAGGAAAGGAGCAACAGATGGGGAATTGAAAAAAATCTTTTTTTTTCCAGAGGGATCCCAAAGACCCTTCCTTAATTAAGAACAATTCCCCGGATTCCTGGCCCAGAAGACTACAATAAAAACAAATGATCAACATCTATTTCTCTTCAACAATACCAGGAAGTTATATTCAGCCTTTACAACCCAAAACAACTAAGCATTAGGCTTTAGACCATTTCTAGACTAACAACTCAAAGTTGAATTCACCTACCATGTTGAGGAATATTGATTGACATTATTCATTGGCTCTGGCTTTGATATATCCATTCATAGACATGATCAAAACTAAAAAATGAATTGCCTATGCTGGGTTTTGAAGGGGATATATCAGGCTCTATACTAGTTAAGTGTAAAGATTTAAGAACAAAATAGTCAGTCTCTTTTCAACTAAAAGACACACAGAGAATAAAGATTCAAAGCCAGGGAAGTAGCTTGTGACTAGGTTCTTTTGTCACATTTTTAAAAATTTCAGCCCTTCTACTTGAAGACCTTGAAATAGGTAGATAGGTAAGTAGGTAGGTAGGTAGAGAGAGAGAGACAGACAGACAGAGACACAGACAGACAGACACAAAGATAGAAAGACAGACATAGACATGTAGACAGATAGAAAGATAGATAGATAGATAATTTCAGAAGACCACAGTTATTCTTAAAATATTCTATGCTAGATGGACTGTATGTTAATTGAAGACTAGCATTGATATATCCTACTCAATTCTGATCTACTCTTGCTAATTCTGACAAAGATATACAGTCAGCAAATCTCCCAAAGTGATAATTTGCACACCCAAGAGTTCGCTAATTTCATATAGTTGCATTTTCAGGGATAATTTGAGGAAGAACATTTGTGCCATTTCCACCAATTACTGATGAAAACTCTTCCTTCTCTTTGAAAGCTCCCTGACACATCCTGCTTTGTGGAAAAGATCTGGTTATGCTAAGTGCAAGGAGAGCCCAGGAGAAAGAAGCAGGGGATGGGAAGAGAAGGAGAATGGATAGTGAGGGAATGGAAAGGGGATGAGGAAAGGAGAGGAGAGATAAGGAAAGAAGAAGGAAGGGAAAAGGAAAGGAAAACAGGAGAACTGATCTGACAGAGGCGACACATGCATTTCTTACCCCTTCCCCTGAGCACAGTTTGTGCTGTTACTAGCCCCCAAATTCCTTGCCATGGCTCTGCCGGACGAGATCTGGGGTAAAGTGAGTTTTGAAAGATCTACCACAAAGACTTTACAGGAGAAGGCCCTGTTACATCATTTTCCTCCCTACAAATCATTTTTTAATAGTTTTATTAATTCGTATAATTAGGGTTTCATAGCACAGACTTTTCTACAGGGCGTTATGAGAAATTACATTTAAACCTTGCTTAGCAACTTAGGCAGATGGTTCAAAAAAGAATCAATCAACATTTATTAAACACTTACTATTTAAGACATGGTAGTGATTTGAAAAAGTGTAAAAACTGACCTGCCCTCAAGGAGCTTACATTCTAAAAGGACAGGAAAATGTAAGTAAGTGGGTACATACAAAAGATTGACAGATTAGACAGGCTAGCAATAGAAAGAAATGTGCTAACAGCTAAGGGACTTGAGAAAAGCTTCTTGCAAAAGATGGTATTTGAGTTGTCCCAATGTCCTTTGAGACCTGTAGAGACCAAGTTCAAAGCTAGAGGGAATTAGGAGACATAGCCAAGGGAGTCTAGGCATGTGAGTCAGGAAACAGGAGGTAACAGGGTGAGGAAGACCATACACAGACACCCAAAGCAGGGTAATATTCTCAAATATGAAACTTCTATTCTAGAAGGTCCAATGGCTCAAATACCCACTCTCCTCTCTCTTCCCTCTCCCCTCATCTTGTAAGTTCAGAGATGAACCAGAATACTGCTTCTTAGTGGCTCCTACACTGATTTGGGAAGGTGGATGATGAAGCAATCCAGGCTTCCTGTCTCCAACCAAGTGATTGAGGGATCTAGAAAGCATGGAAAATCCATCTTAACTTTGGGACATGGTGGTGGGTCAAAATTCCTCTAACCAGGAGGAGAAAAAATCAAGTTCTTTCTTAGTGTATGTGGTTATTTTATATTATATTTTATTGTTTCCTTATTTGGACAAGTCACTTAGTTTCTGGGCATGTGTAAAGACTTTATTCATGATGGCAATAAAACCAAATTTGGTGAGCATAAACAAACTCCAAAGAGAGAGGAAAAGAAGTAAAACTGGTATAGATCAATCAGGAAAAAAAGCACTTGTCATAAGCTCTTTAATGTGTCCTAACACAAGAGAGAACCTAAAGACAAAATAAAATAGATAGCTGAGGAAAATATCTAGATAATCAATGCTGACAAATAAAAAAAACTTTGCTATTAATGTGAGGGAGGATTTGGGATATTGGTAGCTGAACTATTCTGATGAATGATTGACATTGATCAGATTTTCTGAAAAACTGTCCCACCATTTACTTTGCCTGTTCCCTGGTTATCTTTTTTAAATTTTTTATCCTGATTGTCATTTCACATAAACATGTGTGATATATATCAGGCAAGTGAATTTAGTTGTGTATAATTTCAAATTCATTGAGGAAGGAGAACCTAGTTAGAGAGAAAATGCTAGAATACTCCTTTCTCCTACATTGGTGTTATAAGGATTGATTTCATTTTACTTTTACTAACAATATATCTCATTTCCTTTTTTTAAAAGGCAGAGAATCTTAAAATGGAGTGTAGGTACTCAAGCTCTTCCTAAAAAGAGCCTGTATGTTCCTGCTGAGTACTTTCCTTTCTAGTCTTAGAAAAAAGAGATGGAGAGACAAAGGAGGAAAGAATGAGGAGAGACTCGAAAAGAAGACCCCACTGCTAGGCAGCCAAAGAGATGGTTGACTGAGACATCTGCAAGGTGTGCCACTCTGCCTCCTTCCTGATTGGGAGCCATTGAAGTGAGCAAAAACATACTGGAAAAAAGTGTTTTTCACTTTTTTTTTCTTTCAGTCAATAAATATTTATTAAACATCTTTGATTCCCTAAGCATTGGGGATACAAAGAAAACTAAAAGTCTCCGCTTGAATTCAAGTAATTCAACAGTATAATGGGGAGAACAATATGCAAAACCAACAATATACAGCCAAGATGTTTAGAAGATGAATTAAAAGATCAATAGAGGGAAGGAACTAGAATTATTCTTTGTCATAAGAGTTGGCTCTCTGGGAAAAGGAGGGAGATATTGGGAAAATCTGGCAGCAAAGCAAAGAAACACTGGATTTGTCAGGACAAATCAGAATCTTTCCACAGATGTCTCCTCTCTGCTTGACCTTTCAAATCAAGTTACTTAACTTCTCACTCAGGGATAAGAATAGGACCTACCTCATTGGCTTACCATGAGGATCACAGGAGAAAACATTTAAAGCACTTTGTAAATCTTAAGGCACTGAATACTGGGCATTATAGAAAATCAAGTTTTTTTTTTTTTAATTTAAAAGCTTCCTACTATCTTTATAGATTCAAAGAATGAAATAATCCCATTTGAGGAGATCAGGACCATCTCCAATTCCAAGTTGCTCTTGGAGACAAGAAGTCTTCAACCTCCTGTCCCCCAGGGTCTTCTATAGGGTAGATAAGAAACCTTGGTACTTGACTGGGCTGCTATCATTCTGCCTGTTACTGCTTGCTGTGAGGTTTTTGAGCAAAATAATAAGTTTCTTCCTAGAAAAGTTAATTTACAGCTCTGTCAATGTGTAATCATATGCTTTTACTATCTTCTCACTATCCCACTATGCCTAGAATGCACTGCCTCCTCTTCTCTGCCTCATGGACATCATGCCTTCTTCTAAAAAACAAACAAAAAATTACTACCTTCTGTCTTAGAATGGATACCATGCATCTGTTTTAAGACAAAAGGGATTAAGTGAGTTGCCCAGGGTCACACAGCTAAAAAGTGTTCATCAAACCCAGGACCTCCTAACTCCAGGCTTGACTCTCTATCCATTGAGCCACTCGGATGCCCTATAAAATGCCATCTTAACCAGAAGTTCCTAGGATCTTCCAAAGTTCACTATGCTGCAAGTCAGAGCTTCCTTGGCATAAGTGGAGAACCTCCTATTGGCCTATCTGGTCTACAGTGCCTAGGCTAAAAGAGTATCTGGAAGAATGGTTCTTCCATTCATAAAGGTAGTATAGGTGTCTGGGTAGGAGATGAGTTGTATCTCAGTCCTGGTGCACTGGTGAACAATCAAAGGAATTATAGGCTAATTTTTCTCAAATATATCAATGAATCTATTTTATTAGTAAGTCAGAACTTTTAAGGGAAAGTCAGATTATCCCAGGGGAGGTCCTGGGCTTCCCTATGAAAGAAATCTGACACTCCTACACTGGTCTCCTTCCTTCTGACCATCAGGAAATTCAAAGGTTGATGTTTATTATCTGTAAAAGATTTTTTAAAAAATCTATGACAGCTCTTCTAGTTCTGTGACCCTGGGCAAGTCATTTAACCCCCGTTGCCTCGCCCTTAGCGCTCTTCTGCCTTGAAACCAATCCATGATATTGATTCTAAGACTTTTTTAACCTGCTGCAATTCTTGCCCAAATCTTTTCCAGCAGCTTTCTATTAAGAAGGACATTGCTCATTAGGCAGAAGACCTTATTAGGCAAGTAGCTGTGAAGGTCACTCTGGTCAGAATGTTTGTAGCGAAAAAGTTTGTCAGAAAATTAGGAAGTTCAGTCAATTGGTTGGACAGTTTTGCAGGTGTTGTTTTTTTTCCCAGCAGACTTTATGCTGCTGGCAGGAAACATTCTGTCTTCCACATGGCCCCTGTGCCAGTTGTCCTTTGGTTTCACAGAGATAATCATGCTCTAGGCACAGAATTCTTAGTCACCAGCCAGCGTCTGCTGGAGGGCAGTCATTTGGACTTTCTGGGCAGCCAGCTCTTGCTTCCGGTCTGACCCCAGCTTTGGTTCAATTTCCCTTTCTTTTCCCCAGAATTGCTTGGATAGAGGCACTAGCAGAGAAGAGGCAAAGGAAGTCAATCAAGAATGTCCCATCCCAGTCTGTGAGATCAGGGTTAAGAGGCCCAGCATGATTCAGTGGGTAAAAGGAAGCAATTTATCTGCAGAAGAACAGAGAAAAGCCAGAAGAGACAGGCAGGGGTTGTAATCAGGTGAGCAATCAACCCAGACAAATTAACCATAGGCTAGCTCCAGAGACATGATTCTAACAGCCTTCAGAGGTTTCAAGGAAGAGCCATAATAGCTGGAGAGAATGGGCTAGAGTAGCAGCAGACACTTGGACTGATTTAATCTTTAGGCAATAGAGATGCCTATTTATGCTGGGAAAGGTGAATGGTCTCTTAATGCCCACAATTTGCACTGTGGATTCTTCCATCCGTCAGCAAATTGTCATTAAGCTCCTACCCTTGCTAAGCACGCTAACAGATATTCCAGAGAGATCTCTCCAATGAATTTTATAAAGCCATTCTGAGCCTGTTTATGTTGGGAGGTTTTTATAATCTCTTCTGGAAAATGAGTCGTATATATTGAATTACTTTTGGGGTGCAGATAAACTGCTCTTTTTTTCCTTCTAAAACCACAGTGCAAGAATCTTCTCAGAAAGTTTTGCCTTTGGTCCAACCCAAATATCTCTTGTTGCCATTTAAATCCATTTCCTTCAGGTCTATTCTCTGGGGGAACAGAGACCTACTGATCCTTGCCTTCCATAAGATGAGTTTAAAAAGAAAACCCTTACCCTCTGTCTTGGAATTGATACTAATTATGTTTTGAGTGATAATATATGCATAACCCAGATGAATTGCTTGTCAACTCTGGGAGAGGGGAGAAAAGAGGAGAGGGAGAAAACAGGAATCATGTAACTTTAGAAATCACGTATAAATTTGTTATTGGAATAAACTAAAGATAAAAATTTAATTAAAAAAATTGATACTAATTATTGACTCCAAGCCAGAAGAGTGGTAAGGGCTAGGCAATTGGGGTTAAATGAGTTGCCCAGGGTCACAAAACTAGGAAGTATCTGAGGTCAGATTTGAACCCAGGACCTCCCATCTCTAGGCCTGACCTTGTACTCACTGAGCCATCCAACCACCCCTTATAATAATCTTTACAATACCTGAAAAATATATTAAATTGCTCCTCAGCCTTCTTCTTTCAAAGGTACATCCTTAATATTAATTCTGGGTATTGGAACAATTCTGAAAGACTCATGACAAAGAATGGTATCCACCTCCAGAGAAAGAACTTTTGGAGTCAGAATTCAGATCAAAACATACTAATTTCCACTTTATTTGTGTTTTTTATTTGGGGATTTTGGTTTTATATGAGCATTCTCTTACAGCAATGTACAATATAGAAATATGTTTTGCATGATAATACATGTATAACCCAGATCTATTTGCCTACCATCTCCAGGAAGGGGAGGGAAGGGATGGAGGAAGACAACTGGGATCTTATAACTTCAGACAACATGTGAAAATTGCTATTACATGTATTTGGGAAAATAAAATATCTTTTAAAAAATTAATTCTGGATCTTATTCTGAAACTTAAGTGAAAGAAATCATCTTTTTTGCAAACCTCTTCAATCTCTAACCCTCAAAAAATCAGACAAAATAGAAAGGAATTATATACCAGATAAAAATAAAAAACCAGATGATTCCACAAAATCAAAAAATAGATCTAATTCTTGCTTTCTCCTACCTTTGCCCATTTGTATATGTTAATCCAAATGCCGCAAACACACTTTCCTCTACATGTTGGCTAGTTGAAGTCCTTTCTTGAAAACCTACCTTCTTCATGACACCCATCTTAATCCTTCCAAGTAAAAGTTATCCCTTCTTTTCTCCCTGGAAAAAAAATTATCTCCCTCATGCACTTAATCATATTCTAATTTTCAGTATACTTTTTGTGCATGTTTCTCATTCATTCAACTCCACCTCTCCCCAGTGGATTATAAACTCCTTGATAGCAGGGTCTGTATCCTAAATCTTTGGGTTCCCAGCACCTAGCATGGTACTTTGCACAAACTTGCCACTTAATTGTTGATTTACAATGCCACTTGTTGAATTAGGCACTGTATTCGAAAGGCTATTTTATTCATTAGGCAATCATTATTATAAAGTACATAGATAACAGATATCAGTTTTAAATTTTTTTAAACCCTTGCCTTCAGTCTTGGAATCAAGATAGTGTATTAATTCAAAGATAGAAGAGTGGTAAGGATTAGGCAAGTGACTTACCCAGGGTCACATAGCTAGTCAGTGTTTGAAACCAAATTTGAACCCAGGAGTATCTCATCTCTATGACTGGCTCTCTATCCATTGAACCACCTACCTGCCTTTTTCAGAGGCAAGATTTGGCTCTAGGTGCGCTGACTCCAAAACCATCACTTTTTTTTTTCACTCTACCATGTTGATTCCTCTATAGAGAACCATCCCTTTGTTCGAGATAGCCACATGGTGAAGAATGAGGGGAGCTAAAAGGTCCCATTTGCTCCAAAACACTGTCCACAACTAACCTGAAATAATACTTGAAATAACTTTCATATATCATTTCTTTGGATCCCTTAAATAAAATTTAAACATGTTTCTTGGGTGAGACAATATAGTGTTTCTTTCATTTATTTGTTTGTTTTGAGAGTGGGAAGAGAGACTCAGTTCCCCTATCTCATCCAGGCTGGAAATTCAGGGGAAATTCATAGTCCTTCTGCCACTTCTTGTAAGAATAGGAGCATTAATCTGTTCTGGGTTGATTCACCCCCTTCTTAGGCAGCCCAGTGCCTCCCACCCCCATTT